>NW_021963149.1:0-176314 GCF_901765095.1 Microcaecilia unicolor | reverse complement strand
CTACTATTTGGGATTCTGCCAGGTAATTGTGACCTTGATTGACCACTGTTGGAAACAGGATACTGAGCTAGATTGACCATTGGTCTGACCCAGTATGGCTATTCTTATGTTCTTAACTGATATAGGAGAACCACTTGGGACTCAGTCTATTACCTCAGTGACTTATGGGAGTAAACTTTATAACAGGCAAATAGTGAAAAAGGCACCTTTTAGCGGCCTGTTCTATGCAGGTTTATATTCCTTTATAATGTAGTTTAGTTTACAATCTTGCTATACTGCCATTAATAGTGCTTTATGTTCCAGGCAGGACCTTGTGATCCTCACAGAATGTGAGTTTGGTGGTTCCTTCTAGGATGAAAATAAAGCGGGAATGGGCTAGAGAGAGAGTCATTTCCTGCTTGGTGCCTAGGTTATGGAATGGAATTTCTAAAGTAGAATTAATGGTATCGAAGTTTGTCTTTCCTTACAAGATTTCATTTTTGTCAGGCTTTTAATATTGCCAGTGAGGTGGGAGCAAGGATCTTTTGACTTTTCTGCAATTTGAAGAGATTGATAGATTTTAGAAAGTGTGAATGGTTCTCTGAATGATAGTGGTTAGGTCTTTTCTATCTGACCTACAGAGTTCCTTTCCATATTTTTTATCATGTATTTTTATGTATTGTGAACCACCTTGATCTGACCAAGTTATATATATAAAGTCTTAATAAATCATAAAAGCAAAGTGTTTTACAATAAATCCAGATGGATCAGAGTTGACAACCCAGAAATATATTGCATAAGTTGGTACTGGAAAAGCAGCAGGGAGGGTAGTTGGGATAAATTGGTAAAGCAATTTGAAGAAGCGACATAGAATGGAGGGAAGGAAAGGACAGCAGGGAGGGAGAACAAAGCTTGGAACAGCTCAAGGGAATGCTGCAGAGAAAATAATAGGAGACAATGATACAATCTGCCTCCTGATGTGGTTGCTTCACTTTGCCTAATGAAAGAACCACCTCTGTCTACACCATTGTGCGATGGGCTGCAAAGCAGGGGCCAGTGTTCCTTTTGTCTCGCCGCACCTTATGCCTGGAATGGGCTTCCTGAGCAGTTACGTCTAGTTTCATCCCTGGCCGCTTTCAAATCCCAGCTAAAGGCCTACCTGTTTGATGCTGCTTTTGACCCCTAACTTGTCACTTACTTGTAACCTTTATCTTGTCTTCCTCTCTTCAATAGTCCCTTTCCCTATGTGTCCTTCTGTCTGTCTTACCTTTATCCTTATTGGTCCTGTCTGTCTGTCCTGATTTAGATTGTAAGCTCTTTTGAGCAGGGACTGTCTTTCTTCATGTTCAATTGTGAAGCGCTGCGTATGACTGGTAGCGCCATAGAAATTATGTATAGTAGTAGTAGTAGTGTCGGTAAAGGATACCCCAGGGAATGGCTGCGCAGCAAGTGCTTAACTTACCACCTGGCCATTTCCTTTTTTTTTTTAACCTTTTATCCGCTGTGGTAAAAGGGGTCCTCAGTGTGCGGCAAATCCATGCGCTGATGCCACCGCAGGGCCCTTTTTACTACAGCTTGGTTAAAGGATCCCTTAATGACGAGATTACTGAAGTTGTGGCTGCATTATTAAGGATTTATAGATCAACTAATTACCAACATGCACTTTTATGTGTAACTCGGGAGCAGGTCTACTCGGTTGTAGTCCCAATATTAAATTCAAATTCAAATCAGGTCTTATATACCACTAACATCTCCTTTAAGGGTTGAGTGCAGTTTATTTAAGTTTACATTAATTAGTACAGTGCAACAGAATGCAAACCAACAGGCGATTGGGAGATGCAAAAACGTAAGGAAAGACAGTCCTGTATGCAGTGAGTTGGTAGGATACAGTGACGGAGAGTCACGTATCAGTCTTTGGGAATAAAAAACGTTTTTAACTTCTTCCTAAAGCTAAGGTATTTGTTATCAGACTTTATAGCAATGGGAAAGGAGTTCTATAGAGGCTCCTGATACAGGGAAGAGCAAGCTAAAAGTCTTCTGAAATCTAATTCTCTTGTATGTCAGAAATGATAGGAACAGTTGTTCTTTTAGTCTGTTGGATGAAGCCAGACATAATTATGAAATATTATTCAACAGAAAAGATATGATGCCATATAAGATTTGAAAAACGATATAAACGGCTTTAAACCTGATTCAGCTATGGTGAGCCAGTGCAATTTAACCAGATATAATGAGACACTGCTATATCTATTTAATTTGAAAATCAATCTCACTGCAGTATTCTGTATTATTTGCAGTTTCTTCAAATATTGAGTCTTGATCCCAAAAAATAGGATGTTGCAGTAGGCTAGATGTGGCAAGATTAGCATTTGGACAAGCAATGTGAATGTCTTCCCGGTCAAAAAATGACCGAACTAGTCATAGTTGCCTCATTTTAAACAGTGTTGTCTTTCACAGATAATTGATGTGGGAGAAAAGCGTTAGGGAGCAATCAAGAAGTACCCCAGTGAGTCCTAGCACTCTAGCTTCTGATTCAGCTTCAAATGTTTTGTCACTGCACTCTGTTATTGAGGTTGGGACCTCAACCCCTGGATTCCGGAACCTCAAGATTTTTTTTTTGTGCAGTTTTAGCTTGTTTATCAGGGCCCAATTCTGGATAGCATTCATCCCAGCTGTTACAGTCCAGGTTAGATCATGATTAGAAGGGATATTGCTAGGAAGAAGCAGGATGTCATCGGCATATGATAATAATAGTTTCCCAAGCCCCAGGTATATTGAACCAAGAGAGGACATGAAGAAATTATACAGAACTTGGGAGAACAGGGATCCTAAAGGAACCCCATATTTGGGGAACCAGTAGTGGGAAAGTTATTGATTTTGGTTAACTGAATAACTTCTGTTTGATAGGAATTCACTGAACCATTTGAAAACAGATCCTGAGATACCTATTTGATCGAACCGCTTTAGCAGCATTTCGTGATCTACTGCATTGAAAGCCACTGAGATGTTGAACTGGAGTAGTACTACCTGATTACCCTTGCACAGATGATGTTTAACACAAGTGATTAAGGTGAACAATGATGTTTCAGTGCCACGTGCAGTTCTGAAGCCGAATTGTGATCTAAATGTAGAGAAAATTGCTTGCTAATGTAGGATTCCAGCATCTTCGTGAAGAGAGATATACTATCCACTGGGTGGAAGTTTGCAGCCGAATGTATCTAATCCTGAGCACATTAGAAAGGTTGAGAATCATTTGCCCATGTCTAAGGGAGGAGAGCCTGATTCTAGAGCCCATTAAGTCTGGCCAGCCATTGAACTACTTCATCGGAATCGATGGGAAAAGAGATTTGGGACAGTAATCAAGGAAGCAATGAGAACGTGAGCATTTCAACAGCAGCGATTTAACTTCATCCTGTTTCAGCAGTTGGAAAGAGGTCCATCTTTGGTCAGCCTGAGAAGTGCATATGCCACTATCTGAGCCCATGTCCGTGTTGATGTCTTTTCTACCGTGGGGTTGATTTAGATATATCGGACTGGATTTGAGTGATCTTATTGGCAAAGTAGTCAGCTAAAGCTTGGTCAGACAGAGTGCCTTTATGTAAATTGTCCACAGTTGGGGTAGCTGTTAAACTTCTTACTAAGGTGAACAGTTTTCTATTTTCTATGGTCTCATGACCTACTAAACTGCTATAATAGATTTGTTTGGCGTTGGCTTCCTTTGATTTATAGAGACAAAAGGCAAGCTTCCAATTAGCTTTATCGGTAGTAGTACTACTACTTCTCCATTGTTTTTCAAGATGTCAACATTCAGTTTAGCTTGGATAATCTTTGAATACCATGGGGATTTTCTGACTGCCTTAACCTTTTTAATGGTGATAGGAGCAATTTTGTCTAGATCCATATTTACGTTAGTATCCCAGAAGATTTAACGGATTCTTGATTTGGGATCCAAGAAGAGACAGAATCTTTTAGCTCAGTCCAAACACGGGACTCATTAATTTTCCCTCTAGTAGATATCAGTTTGCAGGGCTTATGCTTAGATGGACTTGATAAGCATATATCAATAGTGGAAAAACTGAAAGTATAAATGAGCTCAGTTGTGAAATGAAAAGATTAACGTACGGCTGGATGAGCCAAATCTATGCTGTGAAATGTTTGGAGAAGGTGGGGGAAAGGGAATATTGCAACATCGCTTGGGACCTAAGATTTAACGTTACTATCAAGTAATGTACAATATTGGTGGATGGGAGCTTTAGGCAAATGGATGGTGGAATTAAAAGGTGAATTTGGGTATGTAACAGAAGAAAAGTGTATTGGAGAAATGATACGGACTAACATGTGCTGATGAATGTATGAATGTAGAATATGGTACTTATATGATGTGTATGAAAGATATATATGTGAAGTATTCAAATGTGAATAAAATGTAGTCTGGAATAAAAAATATATATCAGGATACTAAACAGTACTAGCCCATATGTGAAGATAATGTAAATGAATGTATAAGGAGAGGAGTTCGTCTGTACATGTATCATGTGGACTAAGATAAAAAGTTTCAAAGACTCAGCATGTGTCTCCACCTCTTGATTCACATCAATATAATGACAATTTTGGACTCATCCACCCTTCCCTTCTCTCCCCTGGTTTTCTATTCCTTTCTTCCTTCCCCATCCTCTCCTTTATTTCTATGCAGGTTTAATGATGTATTAGCTTAATTTACTATATTGGCGGCCGCCTTTGCGGTGCAATGTAAGCCACATTGGGCCTGATACAGTTGGGAAAATGTGGGGTATAAATGAGATAATAAATAAATAAATAAAATGCAAGGTGAGATGTCCGTCTGTGTGTACATCATGCAGACTAATATATGCTTAGTGTAGATGTTAAAAAGTTATGAGATGTAAAAGGATATTTTTGGATTTATACAGAAATAAGGCTAAAATTGGGGATAAATTAGGAGTATAAGCTCAATAGAGGGTGGCATCAGTGAATGTGATAAAAGATGTAAAAAGGTGGATGTGATGGGAGCAATTGTTGAAGAGATACCCTGCGGGATGTATAAAGACAAACATTGTTAGAACACAAACATCATTGTATAAATGTATTGAAAAACAAACACTGTTACATAAATATTGTAAAAGTGGTACAATGGGAAGAGTTGTTCAAGAGATATCTTGCACAATGTAAAAATACAAACATTGTTACACAAAAAGAACCCAAAAGTGAAAAATATAGGTAAAGAATTTGGGAAATATAAAAATATATTCACACATATATACAAAATGTGGTTCAACCAAATAATTATTGATACACTGAATGAGTGTTCATATTATCCTAGGGGCCCTTTTACTAAGACGTAGGTGCGTATGAGTGTCCTATGTGCGTCAGTTTGGAACTACTGCCCAGCTACTGCGTGGCCCAGGCGGTAATTTCATTTTTTACATGTGTCCACTAAGCGCGCTGGAAAATTTCCAACATAAGGCGCTAACCAGGCAGTAATCAGAATTGTACATGTGTAGACCATTACCACCCAGTTAACGCGTGAGACTTTACCACTAAGCCAATGGGTGGCAGTAAGGTCTCAGGCCCAAAATGGATGCGTGCCAATTTTTATTTTGCCACACGTCCATTTTTGGCCAAAAAGAAAAGGCCTTTTTTGCAAGCGCACTGAAAAATGGACCTGCGTGCGTCCAATACATGTGTCTACACCAGCGCAGGCCATTTTTCGGTGCCCTTTGTAAAAGGACCTTCTAGTGTGTTGCTTAAAGAGGCATGAACTGATCGGTGTATGTCCGGCCCAGGTAAGTATTTATAGAAAGGGGCAAAGGTCTAGCTCTGTATTCAGTCCAAATGAGGTAACTGTATTGAGTTCGTAAATACGTTTCTGTTCTTCTTTAAGCAATGTGTTATCCAAGTTCCCTCTTCTACTGTTGTGAAGGATAATCTTGTACACCAGGAATTTAATTTCATATACTCTATTGAGTGATTGGCTGTGTGCCAGTGAGCCACAATGGGTGCGCTCATGATATTGCATTTAATGCAACTTCGGTGTTCAATGATACGGGTCTTGATCATTCTGTTTGTTTTTCCGATATATAGAAGATGGCAAGGACATTGAATGATGTATAGAACTCCAGAAGCAGTACAGTCTGATATATGCTGTCTTACAAAGGTTTTTTTAAGGTAAGAACTAATTTGGGCCAGTTCTTATAGATCCTGTTTGACCAGTTATATACTCTTTGTTTGCCGGTTACTGATCATCCCAGGTTTTGCCTATTCGGCGTCTCTATATATCAGCTTCCCGTTTTTTTCATTTAAACTACCTCACAGTTTCCTCTATCTCTATGGCTGAAATTTCTTTACAGTTTTAATACATCTAGATCACTCTACATCATTTGCACTTCACATAGTTTCATGTATCTACTAGTTTATTTCACACACTCTCCAGTTTCACTACAAGTTTTTTCCACGCACATTCTACATTGAGTCTGTCTGTCTTTGATGTTCATGAAGCTCATCCGCCATCTTATAGCTTATATTTTTCAGTATCATCAAGCCTTTCTTCCCTACACAGTTACAGCTGTCTTTTTCCATTTTGGTCTGTTATCTTTAACATATGCGAGATTAACTTAGTCCTTCAAATTCTTTACCACTTTACATCTGTATCTTCACCTTTTGCTCTATCACAGTCGTTACCTCCCAGTGGATTTTTTACCATTAATATATATGAAGCTCACAGTGTTTATTCAAAGCACATTCTGTTATGTATCATCACAATTTTCTACCGTCAATATATGTGAAGCCCATAGTGTTAATTCTAAGCACATTCTTTTATGTATCGTCACATACCTTTTCCCTCCATAGTCACAGACGTCATTTCTTCTATTTATGTGAGACTCACCCTGCTACTATATAGCCTGCGGCCTCTATTTTGTGTCACTTCTCATGCTTGTCTGTATCTGCACCCCATAGTCCACATCTTCCACCTCTGTGGTTCCCCTCCATATATAACATCCTAATGTAATTCACTCCCAGAGGGTGTGCCTCAAATCTTCCCCTCACTGTTTTTTGCATTCTACATTAATGGCTCACTGTGCTATTCTATAAGCTCATTCTTCTCTGTTTCATCATGCATTTTTTCTCTGCATAGTCACAGCCAGTGTTTCTTATAGAGTCTTTTTCGTTCTACGCATGTGAGTTTCACACAGCTATTTCATCAACGTCTTCTACAATGCAACTTTTTTTTCAGACCACACCTTTTCATAAAAGATTCACTACTGAAGACTTTGTCCTCAAGAATTTTTTGGACATGCTAACCAAGGTTAGTATTCATACCACTTATTTACATATATACACCCATGTTTTTTGAACACACACAAACCTATATTTTCTTCAAAATTCTGTTCATACCATGCTGTACATTAGCATGTGTTATATAAGGGACAAGGGACATCACTAGAGGGAGATTACTATTCTGACGGCCATGCTCCTGCTCCAGGTATGTGCTGCCTCAATAACAAATGCCCTCCCAGCAAACAACTAACCACTATCCTGACGTCTCCGCACCTAAAACAAGTTGTCTCCAACTTCAACCCCCCCCCCCTCAACCCCAAAAGCAAAATGCAGCCTTCACCACAAACGGCCACATAGCAAAAACACACAGCACCATCACCAACATAAAGACATCGAGGGCGGAAGGTACACTGACAGGAGGCTGAGGAATGGAACGCCAGAAACAGACCCCTCCGAGCCACAACCCTGCCCCCCCCCGACAAACGGAACCACACAATTCGCAAAAACTCATTTCTCCCGCCAACTACACAGTCCACATAGGCACGGCGACGTTACGAAATAACAAAACCCATACAAAAATAAAGTCAAGGTAAGGAGCTCAGGTCAGGCGCAAAAAAAGGAACACGGTGGCGACACACACTCCCACCTCCGTGAAAGAAAACAGAACACCAAGCTAGAGGTAAAAACACTCTTTAAGGAAGTTCTCCCGCCCACCACACCGTCAGCATAGACACCACCAAGTAACCGACACACAGAACAGTCAATGAATTAAACTTCAAGTAAGCTGTCTGGTGCAGGGAAATGTAAGGGGAGACTAACATGGATGGAAATGGCGGAAGGCTGTCAAAAAAGAACAAATACTATTGAAGCCTTACAAAAAAAACACTGTTGCTGCCTGCCACACTCTCTCACTCTTTCAAAAATACTCACACTCACAGACATATGTTGGTGGCTGCCAGACTCTCTCACTGTTTCAAAAATACATATATATATATATATATATATATTTTACTTTTAGACTATTTTCAAATTTTATTCAGACAATGTTGAATATTAGTATATGTTTTCTATATTTATATATATTTTTTTCAACCATATGTCAATATTTTGTCCTCTCTTTACATTTCCTGTTACTTTATTGTAAGCTCGTCACACTTGTATGTCTTTGATGTGTCTCCTTTAGTTTCACTTAAGATGTTTTTATCTTTTCCTGTATTTGTGTAGACTCCTGAAGAAGGCACTCCCAGTGCTGAAACATGGTACCATGTGGAGTCTTCTCGCAACAGATTTTATTTTTATATTGGACGTCCTAAGTCTGTTTCTTGAAGAGCCTGATTCTGTTCCCACTCCTCTCCTGCTCTTGTGACTTTACGTGGGACGCAGTGTCACGCGAGTGATCCGGCAATATACTTTAAAACAAAAGTCTTTTTCAAGACCATCGCAATACAGACTGCAATTCTCCAGTATAGCTCATTCTGGATCATCGCCATTGTTCTCTGTTCCAGCATTTAGACTCCTGATGTTAGCCGTTGGGCCAAAACACAACATTGTGTCGAGTCAATATAGTGTTCAATAAACTTTGATTCATCTTTACTGAAATCCAGTCTCTGGGATTCCTGTTTTTTTACCCACTTCCTCTTTGTTTAGTAACTATCCGTGGGACTTCTTTGAGTTCTCCACTTTTGTGGATTCTCTACTACATTGTTGTTCTTTCCACTCTGGTGGTTTTGTTGCTTACAGAAGTGTTCCTCAACATCTTAAGCTTGCTAACAATAAGCTACATCACTCTTCCTTCTCCAAACTGTCTTCAACTTTTTTTCCTCTACTGAATCCCAGATCATGTTTGATCCCTGAGTTCTATTCATTCACTCTTTAGATTAGAGTACATAGGGGTCCTTTTACTAAGCTGCATAAGGGCCTACGTGCATACAATGTGGGCCAATTCCGCACTACCGCCCAGCTAGCATGTGAGCCAGGTGGTAATTCTGAATTTGGAACGCTCTGAATCTCACAGTAGAAAATAATTTTCTATTTTCTACCGGGGGCCGCTTACCCAGCGGTAAACAGCAATTGGCGCACGCTGCATGCTTACTGTGTGGGTAGCTAGGTCAATGAGTAGCGGTAAGGTCTCATGCCAAAAATGGACACACACTGGTTTCAATTGTAGCACATGTCCATTTTCTGGCCCTTTAAAAAAAAACCCTTTTTCCTACACACAATAAAAAATGGCCCAGTGTGCGCCCAAAAGATGCACTTGCACTACTGCAGGCCACTTTTTACCACAGTTTAGTATAAGGGCTCCATAATGCATTCACACCTAGGTATCATGTTGGCAATCTCCCACTCAAAATCTGCAGGATCTCAATGTATGCAGATTGCTGGTTTAAATTGATCATTCCAGATGTACTTTAACCTGTGAAGCCAAGGGCCTGACTCTTACTCAACAGACAGGTGTCATCACTTTATCGGTTGATGCTTACCTCTTTGGTTAATGATTGAGTTGCTGTTACATACACACAATGCTCTGCACTCTCCCAGCTCAGTGGTTAATTTGCTTTCACTTTTTACCACAGCTTGATAGATGGATCGTTACCTCAGACCAGCATATGGAGTTTTGTGTCTTACAATCCCCATCTGTGCTCCTGGCCTGACTTCCAATTTCACCTTGTACCATGGCTCTCAGTTTCCCTCCTCTGAATGCAAGCCAGCTAGGGAAGCTTTGTGTTCAGGTTTTTTTCCCCATTTTACTAGTAAGTCACTATTAAACCATCTAAATACTTATATCAAGAGAATGAGGGAGTGGAGAGGGAATATCAAGTAAGGTGTCTGTTGCAGACAGTGCTTAGCTAGGGCCCCCCTTTTGCAACTTTATTTACAGATATCTACCTTGTGCAGCTGAAACTTTGGAGAAAAAATGACTGAGGAGAAATATAATAGAGGTCTATAAAATAATGAGTGGAATGGGTAGACGTGAATTGCTTGTTTACTCTTTGCAAAAATATTAGGACTAGGGTCATGCAATGAAGCTAGAAAGTAGTAAATTTAAAATGAATTAGAGAAAATATTTCTTCACTCAATATGTAATTAATCCTGGAATTTGTTGCCAGAGAATGTAGTAAAAGCAGTTAGCTTAGCGGGGCTTAAAAAAGATTTGGCTGGCTTCTTAAAGGAAAACTCCATAGACCATTATTAAAATGGATTTGGGAAAAATCCACTACTTATTTCTAGGATAAGCAGCATAAAATGTATTGTACTGTTTTGGTGTTTAACCAGGTACTTGTGACCTAGATTGACCACTGTTGGAAGCAGAACTCGGCTGCACGTCTTATCTTCCGTCTGGACCGATATGCTCATATCACCCCTCTCCTCAAGTCACCTCACTGGCTCCAGATCAGGTACCGCATACAGTTCAAGCTTCTCCTACTAATCTACAAATGCACTCGATCTGCAGCCCCTCGTTACCTCTCTACTCTCATCTCCCCTTACGTTCCTACCCGTAACCTCCGCTCACAGGACAAATCCCTCCTCTCAGTACCCTTCTCCACCACCGCCAACTCCAGGCTCCGCCCTTTCTGCCTCGCCTTACCCTATGCTTGGAATAAACTCCCCAAGCCCATACGCCAAGCCCCCTCCCTGCCCATCTTCAAATCCTTGCTCAAAGCACACCTCTTCAATGTCGCGTTCGGCACCTAACCATTATACATCTATTCAGGAAATCTAGACTGCCCCAACTTGACATTTCGTCCTTTAGATTGTAAGCTCCTTTGAGCAGGGACTGTCCTTCTTTGTTAAACTGTACAGCACTACGTAACCCTAGTAGCGCTTTAGAAATGTTAAGTAATAGTAAGTAGTAGTATGGCAATACTTATGTACTTATCTAATGTTGAGAAGAAACATGACCTTAGAGCTTTTAGAAAAGGGCAATAGAAAGATATTTGTCTAATCCATCTCAGAATGGTGTTCCAATTGTTACACTCTAATAAGAGAATGAATGTCCCAGAATTGATTTCAAACAAATGCTCTTTACAGTAGGATAACCAATTTTATTTTATTTCTTTATTTAAAAAAATTCTATTCCACCTTAGAAACTAAGTGGAGTACAAAATTACATGCATAATTACATTAAAATAACTTACATCATATAATGAAACTAATACACACATTTTAAAAAATTTATTTCAGCACTTGATATACCACAAATGATCCTTGATATGACTAACCTGCTTATTTTCGAAGGAGATGGCCGGCCATCTTCCGACACAAATCGGGAGATGACCGGCCATCTCCTAAACCCGGCCAAATCAATATAATTGAAAGCCAATTTTGGCTGGCTCCAACTGCTTTCCGTCGAAGTGCCGGCCAAAGTTAAAGTGGGTGTTTCGGCAGGGTACGGAAGGCGGGACGGGGGCGTGATTACGAGATGACCGGCTTCGCCTGATAATGGAAAAAAGAAGGCTGGCTCTGACGAGCACTTGGCCGGTTTCACTTGGTCCATTTATTGTTAGGACCAAGCCTCCAAAAAGTGCCCCAACTGACCACATGACCACCCGAGGGAATCGGGAATCACCTCCCCTTACTCTTCCAGTGGTCACCAACCTCCTCCCACCCAAAACAAATATTAAAAATCATTTTTTGCCAGCCTCTATGCCAGCCTCAAATGTCATATCCAGCTCCCTGACAGCACTATGCAGATCCCAGGAGTAGTTTTTAGTGGGTGCAGTGCACTTCAGGCAGGTGGACCCAGGCCTATCCCCCCCCCCTACCTTTTACACTTGTGGTGGTAAATGGGAGCCCTCCAAAACCTACCCAAAACCCACTGTACCCACATGTAGGTGCCCTCCTTCACCCCTTAGGGCTATGGTAGTGGTGTACAGTTGTGGGGAGTGGGTTTTGGGGGGGATTTGGGGGGGCTCAGTACACAAAGTAAGGGAGATATGCACCTGGGAGCAATTTTTGTAGTCCATTGCAGTGCCCCCTAGGGTGCCTGGTTGGTGTCCTGGCATGTGAAGGGGACCACTACACTTACAAACGCTGGCTTCTCCCATGACCAAATGCCTTGGATTTAGCCGGGTTTGAGATCGCCGCCATTAGTTTCCATTATCGCTGAAAACCAATGCCGGCCATCTCTAAAGCTGGCCCAAATGTTGAGATTTGGCCAGCTCTGACCGTATTATTGAAACAAAAGATGGCCGGCCATATTGTTTCGATAATATGGTCGGGACGCCGCTTTATGGGGCCGGCCATCTAGATGGCTGGCCCCGTTCGATTATGCCCCTCCACGCGGTTTACAATTGTCCATAATGTCACAATCTAAGTTATATAAAGACAAGTTGTTAGGGAGCGAGAATTTAATTGCTAGACATATTTAAGGGCCCTTTTTAAGCTGTGGTAAAAGGGGCCCTGTGCTAGCAACGGCAGCTACTTTTGCTACACGACAGGGCCCCTTTTACCACAGCGGGTGAAAAGGCCAAAAAAAGAAATGGTCATGTGTTAAGTTCACACTTTCCACACAGCCATTTGGGAGAGCACTTACTGCCACCCATTGAGGTGAAAGTAAGGGCTCCTGCGCTATCCCGGCAGTAACTGGACAGCATGTGGCACTGCCCGATTACTGCCAAGTAAACACCAGTGCTACAAAAAGAAAAATATTTTTGTAGCGCTGGAAATGGCACACACTGGGGATGGGAACTACTGCTTGGCTGCTGCGATAGACAGGCAGTACTTCTGGTTTAGCAAGCGATAAGCCCGCATTGGGCTCAGGGGCGTAGCCAGACTTCGGCGGGAGGGGGGTCCAGAGCCCGAGCTGAGGGGGCACATTTTAGTCCCCCCGGCGCTGAAGACTCCCCCGCCATTGCCAACCCCCCCCCCCCCACTGCCACCACCACCACCACCAACAACAATTTTGACCCCCCCTCCCGCCGACGACCCTGCCGAGAGTCTCAACCCCCGTCCTGCCGCCAACCCTCCCCCGCCGCCGCCGTCAGCTACCTTTGCTGACGGGGGACCGCAACCCCCACCAACCACTTTCCTCTTCTTCCAGCGCAAGGCTTCGTTCTGTTTCTGTGAATCTGACGTCCTGCACGAAGCCTTGCACTGGAAGAAGAGGACCTTGGCTGGCGGGGGTTGGGGTCCCCTGCCAGCAAAATAGCCAATGGTGATGGCGGCGGTGGGAGAGGTTTGGTGGCGGGAGGGTGGTCGAGAGGGTCATCGGCAGAGGGGTCCAGAGACAAATCTACGGCGGCCTAGGCCCCCGTGGCCCCACTTAGCTACGCCACTGATTGGGCTTACCCCTGCTTAGTAAAAGATCCCCTAGATGATTAATGCTGGTAGTCATGTTAATTTCAAGCATTATGTATCCTGAATGTTTTAAATTATTTTTGAAAAAAAAAAACAATGGGAACTATGTACTTCTAGTCTTCCCTCAGTTTAAATACCATGTTGTATGAAAGGAAAAGAAGAAAGACAAAGGAAACGAGACAGGAAAAGAATACAATACAAAAAAAACAGGATAAGAACTGTTAGAGAAGAAAATGGAGAAAATAAGGAATGGAAAATTTTAAACAAGTAAAAAAGAAAAGACATACCTCCCCCCCCCCCTCTTTTACAAAGCCTCACTAGTGACTGCCGGTGTGGTAATGCCGATGCAGCCCATTCAAAGGGAGTCTTTTACTAAGTCGTGGTAGCATTTTTAGCTCATGGTAGAAATCAGCTGGCGGTAAATGCCAAGATGCCCATTATATTTGTATGTGTATTCACAGGGCATATATAACTCTTTAATAATGAATGGAGTGCATCAATCAACAACCAAATTATACTCAGCCTCACATCACTATTTATAGATTATGTAGAGATTACATCATCACGATTAATCTTCAATAGAGTACTTAGCTTTCTCGACTTTAGTAGGATTCATATTGGAGACTTGGTTCCACCGACATAGGTCTATGTTTCGCTGTACGCTGTGTCAAGGTAGTCTCCTATAGAATAAATCGGAAAATTTTAGGGAAAAAAGTCAAAGTTTAAACAAGCTATTGCTTATTCCAAACCCTCTACTGGGGATAGAAGCCAAATATAACCAGACCAGTTTTCTCATCGCGGCATTCTAAAATGGCCGCTACCATATTAAACAAGAAGTTTTATAGGATCAATATCCGTAGTGTCAATCAAACTTCCGTGCGTGCTCCTGAACAGCTGTTCAGCCCGAATGTTTGATTGACGCTGCGGATATTGATCCTATAAAACTTCTTGTTTAATATGGTAGTGAGATTATATATGTAAAAGAACAAAAGAAAAACGGATAAAAAAGAAAGATAAAAGACTTTGCAAAAAATGTATATTTGGACTAATGAGGATTGTGGTGTTCCCCTTCGAATTATGCTTGGCTCAGTCTAGCCAATATGGAAGCACACACGCTGATCTGATGATCCTACTGAAAGAAAATTGCCTAATTAGACCATAATATTTTGATTAAGTATTTATCTGATGTGAAGCTGAGTATAATTTGGTTGTTCATTATATTTGTATGGGCATCTCGGCGTTTACCGCCAACTGATTTCTACCGTGAGCTAAAAACGCTGCCACAACTTAGTAAAAGACCCCCAAAGTGAATGGGCTGTGTTGGCATTACCATACGGCAGCCGCTAGACTTTGTAAAAGGGGGGGATAGAAAAAATAATAAAACTAAAGAGGAAAACTTACGGAAATCATAATAAAAGAAACAATGCTTGGGAAAAGGAAACAAATAAATAGGAGAAACAAAGAAAGAGGGAGAAGGTAATTAAAAGGAAATGGCATGTTGGGAGAGTGACAGCAATGAGGAGTCTTTGCCTTCAGCTCTGACAGAAGCACCATGGGATTGAGCAAGACTTCCAGACTTTCATTTGCAAGACGTAGCAGGTCCCCAGGAGCACATCAAGGAGTTGTTCATAATCATTCAGCTTTTCCCTGATGGTCCTGGAAGTGCATGGACCCATGTAGCAAAGAAAGCAAGACAACGCTTTCTCACTTGGACCTCTTAAAGATTATGCTCCCCTCCTTCCATCTTTTTCTCCATCGGCATTAATAGAATTCCTTCAATCTACCTTTAGACTCCACCATCCTTTTTGAGAAAAACAGCAAGTGAAAAAGAAAAGAAAAAAATATATATATATCAGATGACGGCGGCATACGGCTGTCATCTGGAAAACGAGATGTCATGTCAGTGCAGGAAAATTACACAATAACGAGACACACTTGAGATTAGCCTAATGAGAAAATCAAAACACAATTTAATTCCTGTCAGGACTGAATCGTCTTTAAATTACTTCTTGCTGCATGCTGATTACAAAAAAATCTGCTGCCACGGCTGTTTCTCTCCTATAAATAGCCTGAAGGCCCAGAGACCTCGTCATCTCTTCAAACAGCACATCCATGCTCCAAGCTGCCTCTGCCTCACTTCTGTGCCTTCATTCTTTCCCTTTGTAATATCCCTGGTTATCTCTTTCTCCTGCTTTTCTCTCTCCACTGTTTCCCTTGCCTTTTTATCTCTTTGACGCGTATCCCTTTTCACTTCACTCTGTTGTCTGGCTCAAACATATTTCTAGAGCCGAGGGTAATTTTTTTAACAGGTCAGCTAGGTTTGGAGCTCAAAGGCACATAGTTATAGCCTTTTTTTTTTTTTAACAGTTTAATAGTTTAACAATCTCGATATACCACCTTTCTAAAAATCAAAGTGGTTTACAATCAATACATTATAATAGAAAACAATGCCAATAAAAACAGGAAATAATCATCCAAACAAGCCTTCCATCCCTAACATTCACACTACTATAACATTAACAATATATTTATGTTACATTTGTACCCTGTGCTTTCCCACTCATGGCAGGCTCAATGTGGCAGGCAATGGAGGGTTAAGTGCCTTGCCCAGAGTCACAAGGAGCTGCCTGTGCCAGGAATTGAACTCAGTTCCTCAGGACCAAAGTCCACCACTCTAACCACTAGGCCACTCCATATACATCAGCAAATCCATTATTTATTTATTTATTGCATTTGTATCCCACATTTTCCCACCTATTTGCAGGCTCAATGTGGCTTACATAGCACTGTGCTGGCGATCGCCAGTTCCGGTATGACAAGTACATAGTGATATTATGGTAGAGATCATGTGTGACAGACATATTATGGAATAGGAAAGGAGAAAAGTTAGGTTATGTCCATTTCGAGTGTTAGATTCGTTGTGTTGCGGGGTTTAGGCATTTAAGTTGGAACTTTCGGATATGCCTTTTTGAACAGGTAAGTTTTCAGTGAGTTCCGGAAGTTTGATAGGTCTTGCGTTGTTTTCATGGCGTTTGGTAGTGCATTCCATAGTTATATCAACCAATCTGTTAAAATTGCAGACTTCCCCAGAACCCACATCAAGTCAAATTCAAAAGCCTTCTTTAAAAAAAAAAAAAAAAGGCTTTCAAACAGACCTTAAAATGTAAAATTGCACCTATGTGGCTTTACAAAATACTATGGGTGAACCAGCAGTAAATGTGGCTAGATTGAAGCTGCAGGCCATTACACTTCTCGAGAGCAGGCGTAAACATTAGCATGTGTACTGTATACATAGATCAAGACTTCACCAGTGTTCCATCCATATTCTACCCCTAAAAAATCCTACATGTGGGTTGCATAAAATATGCCCCTTCTGGGCACTGTGCAAACTTTTACACGTATATTCAGCAAGCAAATTTTATAGAAGCCCACATACCCACATAAAACAGTATTCCCCCACCCCCACCCCGTGACAGAAATTGCATGCGCAATTTAATTACTCAGCAAGCTAATAAGTACCACTAATTGCTACTTAACAAGCAATTATTGATAATAATTGGCAATAATTAGAAATTAAATGCACAACTTGCTAGGTGTATTCTGTAAAGTGATGCGCTTAAATTCTAATGTGCGCTGCCAAAAAGGGGGCATGTAATAAGCAGACCATGGGCATTCTGAAAATCTCCGCACCTAACTTATTAGGAACCAAAGATGTTCACTGCTGTGTGGAAACAAGGCTAACAGCAATATAGGTCAAAGAGACTTCAATATATTCATACTATAATACTAATGCCATTACTTTGTGTATCTCATTAATCTTGTTCATGAAGAGTGCCCTCAAAGCTTGCCCTGGAGACGCCCTATGAAAACCGTATGGTACAACAAGCGAGCTGGCCAAGCAAGCTGAGCAGAAAAAAAATCACGTTTTTCCTGATTTTTGTGCACTAAATTATGTTATATACATAAACATATCCCAGACATCAATATGGAGCACAGGTCATGATAGATAACATTCTAATATCCGAGGAACATCAGATGTAACTGCCTCACACAACCATCAGAACAAACATTGTTCCATCGCAATAAGCGAAATGGTGTGGTGCAAATCCTCATAGATGGCGGCCATCTTTTGTATGCAGGAGCGCATGCAGGATGTAAAGTGAGCCTCTTCCTTGAAAAAGCTTCACGCGAAACTTGGCCATGTCGGCGGGGGTTCCTTGATATCTTTAAGCTGCTGCCTTTTAAGATAAGTGTTCTTAGAAGCACTAGATTTTCATGAGATTACATACAGTTATAAAACAGAATAAAAATGAAAAAAAATATTTGTAAAATAATGAAGGGAGTCTATGAGGATTTGCACCACACCATTTCGCTTATTGCGATGGAACAATGTTTGTTCTGATGGTTGTGTGAGGCAGTTACATCTGATGTTCCCCGGATATTAGAATGCTATCTATCATGACCTGTGCTCCATATTGATGTCTGGGACATGTTTATGTATATTATTTAACAGTCCCCACATCTTTTCTGTTGGTGGTTTTTTGTGAAGAGTATCTAAATTATGTTATAGCACGTTTTGATTAAGGCAATAGCAATAGCACTTACACTTATATAAGAGTCACCCTATGAAAGATGTGCTATGCCACCTGGCAAAGAAATGATGTTGCCTTTAAATGAGTGGTAATTCCTGAGAGCACTCTTCATGAACAAGATTAATGAGATACACAAAGTAATGACATTAGTATTATAGTATGAGTATATTGAAGTCTCTTTGACCTATATTGTTGTTAGCCTTGTTTCCACACAACAGTGAACATCTTTGGTTCCTAGTAAATATATTAGTTTTCCTACCAAGGATTGCGGGATTTGCTTTTGCATATATCCGCCCCTAACTTAGGCACTGGTATTTACACCAAGTTTTACTTGGTGTAACTGGATACGTCTAAAGTTAGGCGCAGGCATGGCCACTAGGCATAGTTTATAAATACGCCTAAATCTAGGAGCAGTTTACAGACTACTCCTAGGCAGAAATATTTTTGGCTCCGATTTTTCGGGTGCCATATATAGAATCTAGTCCTTTATGTGCAAAAAAAAGTTTGTACAATGACCTCTTAAATCACTGATACGCCCACTCCGGAAGTCACTGTGGATTCTTCCAGCAGTGCAGTATCTTAGTATCCATATTGGGCTTAGACAAAAACTGGATTATTAGGCTGTGATGCCTTTATTGGACCAATATAAGAATGATCCAAGGCAACATTATGCCTGAGCTGTCTCAGATCGCATAAATCTCTTCTTGTTTCTTGTCAGCCTGAAGATCATTCTTTTCTTGTTTACTTCCCCTTACTGCCTCAGGCCTATGAAAGGTTAGCATTACTGTCTGTTTCCAAATTCACAAATTCAGTTCTTAGAAAGCAATCAGAATTGCAGAGCAAACCCTATGAAAGATTATAGGTGAGAGGTGCTGAGAGGACTGCAGATACCATCAGTTGGAAATTAGTCAGCAATGAGTTGCATACAGCTTACTGCTCAGACAGAGGAGGCTGCTGATGCATTGCTAATGAGTCCATAAGACAAATACACTGAAATCCATTAGGAAACTAATACACAGACATGTATTTCTGATCATTAATAGGTGTTTTTATTATGCTGACTTCACATATAGTATCCGTATGCTGGTAAATAAGAAGAGAATTCATGGAGGTGAGAAATATTTGAACTTTGTTAGAGATTTGAATGAAGTGCCTGATCCTATTTTGCCATTCCAGTGATATTCTTGGAAGGTTTTTGAACTTGTATCCTACAACCCTGTGATCAATTTACAGTTAAGCAAATTTTTATTATGTTTTCCTGACTAATGTTCTTTTTGCTTCCAGGAAACTGCACTGAAGAGGTAAATCAATGGCCACATAGAACATGATCTGAAATGTTTTGATGCTATTTTTTTGATTTTCTCACAGTGGCCTCCAGAGAAGATCTCCTGTCATATTTAGGCTTCTTAGGCTTGGTGATTATAACATGATCAATTCATCACATCTCTTTACTTCTTTCATTCACTGGTGATGGAGATTTTCAGCTAGGTCATGTGAGTTCAATAACCCAGAACGAAGCATTGGCCACTGACCTGGTAAAAAATAGAAATAAATCAAATCATAGAAAATAAGAGGATACCCTTTCTATTAGACTAACAATACATTTTTTGATTAGCTTTCGAAGGTAACTTCTTCTTCAGATTGGAAAATAAGCAAATGTTGAAAAATATCAGAATATATAAGTGAAACACAAAAACATTCCAATGACAGTCTCACAGGAAGAGGGTGGGGTGGGTTAGGTGAAAAACAGGGAGAGATGGCTGGGTGATCAGAGGGTGACAAAGCAGTAGAACCTTATGGTTTATAATGAGGTAGGAAACCCAGATCTTTGTTAAGTCCTGTCTGGTGGGTGGGTGTCAAGGTCTTATGTTCCTGGATTGTCTTTGGAACGCTTTTGTGTTTCACTTATATATTCTGATATTTGTCAACATTTACTTATTTCTGATCTGAAGAAGAAGGGTTACCATTGAAAGCTAATCAAACAATGTATTGTTAGTCCAATAAAAAAGCTTATCATCTTATTTTATTTATATTTTTTTACCTTTAAAAGTGGACTAACATGGCTACCACACCACATCAGTGACCTGGAAACCTTTTGCAGCTGGAGTACAAGGTGGAACCTGGTCCTGCTCTTGTCCTTTTTTCTTTCTTTTAAGAAAATTACTCCTGTCCATTAGCATCCTAGGCTGTATGATAACATATTGCCGACTATAGTGAACAAACTACTCTTTTTCTTTACATAGCAACAAATGATATGGAAATGTATCTGTAATGCTGTCTGCTGTGGAGGGGCATTTTCGAAAGAAACATCTAAGTCAGAATTTGGACGTTTTACAAAGACATCCAAATTCCAAAGCAGGGAGGTCATTTTTGAAAAAGATGGATGTCCATCTTTTGTGTTTGAAAATGCCATGGACGTCTCGCTATTTGGATGTTTTGCAATTTGGACGTCTTTGATTTTTGGCCATTTTTGAAAAAAAGACATCTAAGTCTAAAATGTGGGAGGAGCCAGCATTTTTAGTAGACTGGTCCCCCTGACATGCCATGACAGCAATTGGGCACCCTAGGGGCACTGCAGTGGACTTAATAAAATGCTCCCAGGTACACAGCTCCCTTACCTTGTCTGCTGAACCCCCCCAAAACCCCCCTCAAAACCCACTACCCCCAACTGTACACCACTACCATAGACTTTACGGGTGAAGGGGGCACCTATATGTGGGTACAGTGGGTTTCTGGTGGGTTTTGGAGGGCTCACAGTTTCCTGCACAAGTGTAAAATGTAGTGGGGTATGGGCCTGGGTCCACCTGTCTGAAGTGCACTAAATTACTCCAGAAACCTGCATGCTGCTGTCTTGGACCTGAGTATGACACCTGAGGCTGGCAAGTAATGTTCTTCAACACAATGTTTTGCGATGGGAGGGGGTTAGTGACCACTGGGGGAGTAAGGGGAGGTCATCCCTGATTCCCTCCAGTGGTCATCTGGTCATTTGGGCACCTTTTTGTGTCTTATTTGTAATAAAAACAGTTCTAGCTCAAAACGTCCAAGTTTTAGCGCTGGACATTTTTGCTTTGTTCCATTATGGCTCAAAGACGTCCAAGTCTTAGGAACACCCAAGTCCCACCTTAAACACGCCCCCGATACACCCCCTTGAGATTTGGACATCCTTCCGACGGACTTCTGAGAAAGACGTCCAAAATGCGGTTTCGATTTTACCGATTTGGACGTTTCTGTGAGATGGACGTCCAAATGCCGATATATGTCACTTTTGGACATCCATCTCTTTCGAAAATGAGCCTGATAGTGACCGCATTTCACACAGACTGAAGCAGAGATGCAGGTAATATATAAAATGGTCTGAAGGACAAAATATTTAAAAAAAAACTGTTTATACATCATTCTCAGTCCTGAAATTTGGGAAAGAAATCAAGTAGAATGATCAAATTCAATCACTGAGTTCAGCAATATTTACCCAATGGCATATTGTTTTATTTATTTATTAGGATTTATTTACCTCCTTTTTGAAGAAATTCACTCAAAGTGGTGGTACACGCAAGAATAAGTCAATCATAAGCAATAGACAATTACAACAGTAAAAATATTCAAATAACAATGCAAAGTATGGCATAGTATGATACATTAGTGCCACGGTTCCTATTTAAAGCACCTCAGAGCAGCAGAATATAGACTCCAGCTCCCTGACAGCACACTGGTGCCAAAACACATACCAATGCATAGCACCAGGATTCGCAGTACTAATCTCTGACTACTATACCATTGACCCTGCCGTTCACTGTTTCGCTTTCCTCTCTGCCTTTCTCTCCCTGCTCCACATTATACCCTCTTGTCACACTGATTCTTATTCATCACCCCGTATCAGTGAGTTCTTAGCAGATATTCTAAATTCCCTTCTCATACATTCCTTCAGTCTTGCCTCATGACAAATGCTATCCTGGAAACCGAAATATCAAAGTGCTTCCTTTTGACCTTACTATTATAAACTCAGCTGAAGTGCTTTAGAAATTGTAAAACGTTCCAAATGAATCTTCTTTTTGATAAAGATAGCTGTGTCCTAGTCTCTCCACTTAGAATTGCAACTAATCTTTCCTTTAGAAAACCTTCCTTCCTCAGCTATCAAATCTTCCAGGCCCTGCCCCATCTATGTCATCTCTTGGCGCTCACAGCTGATAGAACCCTTTATAACCCTTTGGCCCCCTTCATTACCCCAAGCTTCCTCTCTCCCCCCCCCCCCCCCCCCCTTCCCCTTGGAATTTCTCTGCAAAGGGTTTCAGGAGTACACTGGCAGCTGGATACGGCTTTTCTTCATTGGTATCCGTGTGATAATTAACTGTAAGTTGTTTAATAGCAGGGGGAGTTTATGTACAATTCCCCAGTAAACCAATGGCATATGGCACCAAACCATTACATTTTCTTAAGTGCCCTAGAGGATTCCTCAGCTCTATCTAACATTGTGCTGGAAGAGCAAATTCAGGAAAAAGTTATTAATCTGTCACAGGCAAAGTTTCTGCATTTTCTACCCACAAAGAGGCGGTTAGTAAATCATTACTAAATAGTCACATTACAGGGGATAGTATCATAGATCATCTTACACTGAAGAAATTAGTTTGCAGGTGTTTGAAATTAGATAGTGAAAAGTTATAGAAAATGAGATCCTATGTAAATCACATAACATTATTAATTCTACATTAAGGAGGTAATTTTTTTAAAGGGTTTTCCACACGGAAAGCCTATTTTACTTGTGGAAAAGCTGTTTTATGCATGTGAAAGTATGCATTGTGACAAGATGTGCACTGTACATGCATAGAATACATACACACACATTTTTGGAGCCAGTGCAAATTTGTGTGTTGATATTTGAACATTATTGGAGCTCGATCTGACAGCCTGCTTTATAAAGATGCTTAGCTATCTACTTGTCTTTACAAAACTGGCCTAAAATAGATGCCCTTTTGAATTTCTTACAGGCGCGCCCTGTTATAAAATCAGGATTTAAAAGGAAAAGCATGTTGTTTTCAGTTTGTGCTTCATGTAGCCATAGAGCTTTCCTGCTATTCTATCTCCCCCACCCCCTACATTCACAATTGTAGTTCTCCCTATTACCCTTAATATATATCATCTCTTGTTTATTGTCATCTTTATCTCACTACCTCTTCTCCTTTATTCTCCTTTTTAGATTGTAAACCACCCTGATGGCTTCCATAGGGCAGGGTAGTAAATACTAAATAAACTTGGTAACTTGTTGTTGCCTAAAGCTTAGCTCGAGTTATCTGCAGCAGGGCCCATAGGAATAAATTGGGCCCTGCTGTAGATAACTGGAGCTGAGTTTTAGTAAACGGGCTCTGGTGGAGGGAGGGTGTGGGGACTCTGACTTGCTCCGACTTTATGAGCCATATTTTTTATACTTTATTCTGTATAATTTTTTTTTTTTAAATCTTGTCATTGTTCTATTTTGTGTCTCAGCCTTACTCAATCTCAGCTGTGGAGTCTGGGGAGTCCGACTGGGAGGCCTTACGAGCTCGTTCTGTACCTAAGATTTGGTTGTAACAGTTGGCCACTTTGCTCTGGGACTATGGCTAATTTAAATGTTTTGTCCCTTAATGTGGATGGATTACACTCTCTAATGAAGAGAACTAAAATTCTTCAACACTTGAAGCAGCAAGATGCTAATGTTTCCCTCTTGCGGGAGACACATTTGAGCAGAGCCGTAGCGAGGTGAGCTGACACCCGGGGCGGGTCGCCGCTGCGCACCCCCCCCCCGGGTGCAGCACGGCGCACACTCCTCCTGCTGGAGCGCACCCTCCCCCCGGAGCGCATACCTCCCCCCCCAGAGCGCATACCTACGGCGAGGGACTGGCGGGAGGGCCGATCCACCCCGACTGCACGTTGCTGGGGGGTGTCGGCTCCATGCTGGTTCACTGCTCTCTCTGTCCCAGAACAGGAAGTAACCTGTTCCGGGGCAGAGAGGGCAGTGCACCAGCGCGGAGCCGACACCCCCCAGTGGCGTGCACCCGGGGCGGACCGCCCCCCGCCCCCCCCCTTCCTACGCCACTGCATTTGAGCAAAGCGGAACATCTGAAATTAAAGTGAGACTGGGTGAGGAAATCTTCTATGCAGTTTATAACAACTGCCAATAGGGGGTGGCAATCCTAATTAGGAAGAGCTTGGCCTTTATGTTTCACAGAATGTACCTGGACCCGGAGGGCAGATTAATTACAGTGGCAGTAGTTATACAGGGAATTAAAGTGGCCCTGGGCAGTGTCTATGCCCCTAATATTTACACACATAATTTGTTTGCTCAATTGCTCCCTTTGATGAATACCCCTTGGCCACTGGTGGCGACTTTAGCATCACTAGCGATCCCCTAGTGGATTGTCAGCCTCCCAAATGCCCCATGAAGGATCATGATGGGAAGGGTATCAATTTGTTGATCAGGAACCTACTACTAGTACTACAAATCATTTCTATAGCGCTACCAATCGTACGC
Organism: Microcaecilia unicolor; assembly: GCF_901765095.1. NCBI lineage: Eukaryota > Metazoa > Chordata > Amphibia > Gymnophiona > Siphonopidae > Microcaecilia > Microcaecilia unicolor. The sequence continues at coordinate 151,651 of NW_021963149.1, read as the reverse complement.
AGCGCTTCACAATTGAACATGAAGAAGAGACAGTCCCTGCTCAAGAGAGCTTACAATCTGAAGGTCATAGTTTTGTGGTACTTGCTTCATATGGACAAGCATGATTACACCTTTTTATCCCATCCTCATGGGGTCTACTCATGCTTGGATTACATCCTTTTGTCCCGTTCCTTGGTCCGTATGGTGCATAGGGCTGACATTGGAGTTGCTGTCCTCTCAGATCACTTACCAGTCTGGGTGAGACTCCTTTGTGGGACTTCCTTTCGTTCACCGCGATGGCAGATGAATCCCACATTGTATCAGAGTGAGGATTTTTGGGTGTTCCTCCGTCAGGCATGGTTGGACTATGCGGCAGAGAATTCAATGGATGAGGTGGAGCCCCATATTTACTGGGAGGCAGCCAAGGCTGTTATTCGGGAAAGGTTATTGCATACACCTCGGCGCTCCACAGGAAAGGGGAGAAGGATCTCCTTGAGGTGGCCTCTATATTTAGGGAAACAAGGAAACTGTTTATTTCTCATTCCTTAGAGCACAATTGAAAGGCCCACTTTGAGGTTTGGAAACAGATGCAAACTTTAATGGATGCCATGGCTCAGTACAGTGTTAAGCTATATAAATGCTGCCTCCACTGGTGGGGAAACAAGACAGGCAAGCTATTAGCTTCTCTGGTGAGACAGCAGCCCTCTAAAAATTATATTGGTCAGAACAGGCGTAGCTCGGAGGACTTCTGTACTAGGGATTTATATATTCTAAAGGAATTTCTGGACTTTTACTCATCTCTCTATGACTCAGGATCCTTCTGCCTTACTAAGGGGGTCTTTTACTAAGCTGTAATAGCATTGCTAGTCCACGCGCTAAATGCTAGAGACGCCCATAGGAATATATGGGAATCTCTAGCGTTTAGCATGCGCCAATCATTATTGCATGCTAAAAAAGTTACCACAGCTTAGTAAAAGGCCCACTTAATGTTCTGAATTCTTTAATTCTCTTGATTTACCAATATCCAATGTTGAGCAGTTAGAGTTGTTGGACACCCCCTTCAAAGACAAAGAGGTGCAGGGGGTGATTAGAAAGTTTGCGCTGGCAAAGGCTTCTGGTCTAGATGGGCTTGGCCCAGAGTTCTACAAAATTCTACAGGATTTAAATATACCTCCCTTTATTCTTATGTGTGACTCGATCAGGGAGATTCAGGAAATGGGATCCACATTGAATCTTGTTTATATCACTGTCCAGTAGAAGCTGGGCAAGGATGCAGTGTTGGTTGGTTCCTATAGGCCCATATCTCTCTTAAATCAGGCATCTTGGCATCCAGCCTAGGTCTGAATGGGCACAAAGCCCATTCAGATCAGGTGGGCTTTGTTCCCGGTAGATGTACATTGGCTAATATTCTAAAGGTTAGTCATATTCTTCAGGAGGGGAGGGAGATGGCCGGGAATGCGATACTTGCAAGCCTGGATGCCAAGAAAGCATTTGGTAAGGTAGTCTGGAAGTACCTGCTTTGGGTCTTGCAGTGGTTCAGTTTTCATGGGGCTTTTTTTGGAATGGGTGATGATGCTTTATAGTAATCCAACCACCTAGTTAATCACCAATGATGCCCTTACAGATCTGATCTCACTGGGTAGGGGAATGTGGCAAGGGTGACTTCTATCTCCTCTCCTGTTTGTGTTAACACTGGAACCTTTGGCAGCTGAGAAACAGCAGGATGAGAAATTGGAGGACATCATGGTGGATGGCCGGGAATTCTACATTGATCTATTTGCTGGCTATATGCTCCTGCTTCTTAATCATGCTTCCATCACGATCCATCCCTTTATGACCATCATCCAGGACTTTGGCTCATTCGCAGGATTACGAATAAACTTTGGATAATCGGAGGCCCTTCCTATTACCTGGCCTTGTGCCTGTGAGACCATGAGGGATTTTCCCCTGTCCTATGCAAAACTGAAATCAAATATTTGGGGGTCTGTCTCAGTGCAGACCTCGATTGGCTTTATAGAAAAGATGTGATAGAACGACTGGAAGCTGTGTGACAACTGTGCGTGAAATGGAAAGACCTCCTGGTTAACTTTTTAGGGCACATGGCTTTAATCAAGATAGTGCTTCTGCCCAAACTGTTGTATCCCTTACAGATACTTCCTTTATGGGTGGCTAAATGCAAGAACAGCTTGTACACGGCCATGGTCAGCTCTTTTATATGGAATTCCAAAAGGCCTCGCATTGCATTCTCTAAATTAACGCACAACAGAGCCCAGAGTAAGCGCGCTTACCAGATCTTCGGCAGTATAATGTGGCTGTGCTGCTTTGGTGGGTCCATGAGCTCCATATAGGTTCAAGCTATTATGCACCTGCTGATTTTTGGCAAAGTTAGTGTGCACCTTATGTCTTTGTGGCTCTGTACCCAACATCAGCCGCAAGTTGGGCCTGATAAAGAGGCTGTTTAGGGGGCGCTGCAAGTGGGAACCCTTTCTTACTCTTTGTGGGGAACCCAGACTTCCTGGTGGGTATGGACTCTGGGGCATTCCAGCAGTGGCGGGGGGGGGGGGGGGGGATATTGATTTCTGGGGCATTTTTGTGTCTTGGGTGGAGACCACTTCCCCTCTTTTGGTCAAATCAAGTGTGCATGGGATATCCCCAGTGCCACTTTATTAGCTAAGAAATGCATCCTGCAGTCATGGGCAAACCAGGTGCCTCCCTTGACGGCCTTTTGGTATCAGTGTATTAGAGACATGGCAGAGTGGTTGCATATCCAACTTAGAACATCCACAATCAAAAAGGAAACGTCAATATAATGATATTTGACACATAAATGTAACACTGCAGTGTTTGATGTTGGGGACCATAGTTTTTGCTTTGCTAGTAGAGGTGTCAGAACTCAGAGGTGGGAAGAGGGGGAGGCATATAGATAAAATGTTCAAGGTGGAGGCACTGTTTTCATTTAATTGCTGCATTATGTTGTACTCTAGTTCTGATGTTATTCCTGATGTTTATATTTGTGTTCTCATTTGAGTTGTAGTTCTGAACTAATAAAGATATATACATTTTTTAAAACCCTGCTCCTTCCCTCTGCATCTAATATTAAGACATTAGATCATCCTTCCTTCTGGAAGAAGTCAGAAAGAGTAAGTGTTATGTAGTGCTCTGTCTAGCAACTATTGATGTCAGACAAAAGGTAAAATCATACTGCTTAAATTAGAAGCTCTGGTCATTTATGCAGGCTCTCATACTACAAGATTCCAGCTATCCTACATTAATATTTCTCCTATATGCATACAGGAAGCAATTCTATAAACTATGCACTCACATTTAGATGCACATTGTAGACCGAATTCAGCAAATGATGCCTAAATTTGGGTGTCGAAAAAAATGCCGAGTTGAGCGCTCTTTATAGAAAGTACACTCAAATTTGGGTGCCAGTATTTTCGACAGCTGAAACCTGGCACCCAACTCTGGATGTGGGAGTGGTGCTATTTAGTCCATGCACAATTTTTTGTAATGTCCCTACCCCGCCCCTAGTCACATCCCCTTTTGAGTTGTGCGCTAGGGGATTTAGGCGCACGAGATTATAGAATAGGGTGCGCCTAAACTCTTACCAATTAACTCCAATAATTGATGTATAACTTCAGCTTATTGCAATTAATTGGCTCATAAGCCAATTAATTTGCACATGGGTCAAAATTTCAGTGTCGAAATCCTAGCGCCATATGTAGAATCCGGGGGGGGGGGGGTGCATAAATGTTCCGCATACTAGCATTTTTTGCACATAGAGGTCATACATGAACACAAACATGCATAAGTGCTAGCAGGGCACCTAAGTGTTATTCTGCAAATCCCTGCTTAACTTCTATAGCGTGTATTTGCAAGGGGGCGTACAGAGGGGCAGCATATGCATCTAACTTGCAGAATGCTGTAATTTACAAACCTAAGCACTTGCACTTACACCAGCTCTACAGCTAGTGTAAGTACGAGTGCCCAAAGTTTTGGTGTATTATCACAGTCATGCTCATATAGCAGGGCTTCTCAACCCAGTCCTTGGGCACCCCAAGTCCGATCAGGTTTTCAGGATATCCACAGTGAATATGCAAGAGATAGATCTGCATACCAAGGAGGAAGTGCATGTAAATCGATCTCATAAATACTCATTGTGGATATACTGAAAACCCAATTGGACTTGGTGTGCCCCGAGGACTGGGTTGAGAAGCCCTGCTATATAAGAAAGTAAGGGCCTACTTTTCTTTATTGAATAAGCTCCTACCATGTACCCTCCGGGCACCTAATTGGAGAAACCTCATAGAATTGCCCCACATTCTGTTCTCTTTAAAAATTATATTCAAAATATATATTTTCTTCTTCACTGAGGCACTGGTCTCCTGTCTCATAGCAGTTCTACAAGCTAAGACAAATATCACCCTGAGGCTTGCCAGGATCACACTGGATAAGTTCACAGGATCGGTAAAACCTAATAAATATACAGTAGGTATGAAGGGATCTTATCCTCGTATAAAGAAATTAAGCACAGCATTGACATCTAGTCAGACTCTCATTACCATAGCTCTACATCATAGGAAAGAGTCCCTTTTTCTGTGTCACATTTCGTACAATTAGAGAAATTAACAACCAGTTGTATGTAGTCTGACAGCTATAAATTAAAGTGTAGAAGTTTCCTTACTGATGCTTGTTTAAGGGATTCTATCGCAGAGATCAATCATTCATCAGAAAGGGCTATCCCATCCTTTTCCAGTTTCTTCCTCAGACCCTGTAGTGGTGCTTTTTTCCACGGGCATTGATTTATTGTAAAAGTTCTTTGTTTAATTTTATGACGATTAATTACATTCTCTATTGGTGATAATTCAGGAACTTCATTTGCCTTCCTCATTATCATTGGTAAAACATATCATAGCTGCAGATATTTCTAAGTGTTTAGCTAGGAACCCAAATTCTAATCTAAGGTTTTCCCACTGCAGCTCCTTCTGACCTTGGGTAAGTCACTTAATCCTCCATTGCCCCAGGTACAAAACTTAGATTGTGAGCCCTATAGGGACAGAGAAAGTACCTGCATATAATGTGTACAGCGCTGCATACATCTAGTAGCGCTATAGAAATGATTAATAGTAGTAGGAGGGGCGTATCTAGGTGGGGCCACAGGGGCCTGAGCCCCCCATATTTAGTCCGGGCCCCTGGTTTTGCTGGGGGGGGGGTCCCTAACCCCCGCCAGCCAAAGCCTTCTTCAGCGCCGTTCTCCGGCGTGCCGTGTTCGCTGATCTGTGCTTTCTTGAGTCCTGACGTACTCAGTTTCACTTAAAGGAACATGCAGGACATCAGGACTCAAGAAAGCACAGATCAGCGAACGTGACGCGCCGGAGACCAGCGCTGAAGAAGGCTTCAGCTGGCAAGGGTTGGGGACCCCCACCAGCAAAGGTACCTTTGCGGTAGTGGCGGGGGGGGGGGGGGGTCTGAAGTGGTAGGGGAGGGGCAGCAGCTAGGGGGAGGTGGGCTAAAATGTGCCCCCCACTTTGGGCTCTGGAACCCCTTCTGCCGAGGTCTGGCTATGCCCCTGAGGTAGTAGCTGTGTTTCAGTGTAGACACCTGCTTCCAGGAGGGGACTCCTATAACATAGTAACATTGTAGATGATGGCAGAAAAAGACCTGCACGGTCCATCCAGTCTGCCCAAGAAGATAAACTCATATGTGCTACTTTTTGTGGCAAAAAGAAAAAGACACAGTTCGCCAGCTTTAAGTGACTGGAGTCCAGTGGAGAGTGACAAATGACACACTGAACTCTAGTCCAAGCCTTATTTTTCTGTTTTTTTTTGTTTGTTTTTTTACATCCTAAATTATGCATCTTTATACATATACTACAGCCTATCTCAAACACTGTTCAATTTCCTACATTTATAGATAATATCAATCACAGCAAAACACCACATCTCTTTATAGCTGCATATATTATCATAAACGGGGATCTTCAGATTTCTTTGATCACCTCCTCCATCTGGGGCAATCCCCAGTATTGCATTGGTGACAATCCATTCCTCATTGATCAACCCGTATATGATCTTAATATCTTTTCAATTTTTTTTTCTTCTTTTTGTTTTCTTATATTTTTTCAATTTAACAATATTTAAATTCTTCTCCATAAGATAACAATCCCATATTTTTGTATACAATTAATATTTAGTACTGATTAGCTACTTAGCTTTTAAACAACGTTCAGCAGCAATGTTTCTCCCAGGTCAAACTTCTACAGCTATAAAGAGATGTGGTGTTTTGCTGTGATTGATATTATCTATAAATGTAGGAAATTGAACAGTGTTTGAGATAGGCTGTAGACTTTGAATTTATCTCTACACTATAAGGATAAGGTCTCTTTAATTTGCCTTATACGTATAAACACAGATAATGATGACAGATAAAGACCATGCATCTTATCCAGTCTATTCATCTATACCAGGGGTTCTGAACTCAGTCCTTGGAACACACCTAGCCAGTCTGGTTTTCAAGATACCCATAAATGAGTATGCATAAACTTGTATGCACTGCCTCCACTGTATGCAAACCTATCTCATGCATATTGATTGAGGGGATCCTTAAAACCTGACTGGCTGAGTGTGTCCCGAGGACTGGGTTGAAAACCCCTGATCTATACCAAGTACTACTTCTGCAATCCTTTCCTTTCCCTTAAAGATCTTCTATGCTAATCCCATACTTCTTGAAGTCAGATACAGTCCTCGTCTCTACCACCTCTGCTGGGAGACCATTTCATGCATCCAGCACCTATCAGTGTATCCCAAGGTTAGAAGGTAAAGCAAACTAAAAGTGCCAAATCAAATTAAATCACAGTCAGACTGTGTTTTATTATTTCAGTTGCTTTCAAGGGAGCTAGGGTTAACTCTATCTATTCGTGTTTACTTTTGCTGGACCCACTCATTACAGTAAAATGATACCTTTGAGGATTATATTAAGTGTACTGGTAATTTAAAGTATACTAGGCCATGGTACCAGTAAGTATAAAGTTAAAGAGCAGACCGAAAAGGCCAAACAGTCCAGTAGATGAATCCATATAAGCTTTATTTAGCAACAGAAGTGGAGGGGTTAAAAACTGTGCCCAACTTGGCCAAATTTTGCCTGAACAAGGGCTGCCTTAGGGGCTTAAAATACTGTAGAACAAAGCTAATGTAAGTGTTACATAAAACAGTAATAAATAATAATAACCAACAATACTAAAAGCATGCATAGTAAATAAGAAATGTGGAGGGGCATTTTTGATATAACGTCTTAATCCAATTTTGGATGCTTTGCTAAACAAATCAAAAAATCAAGTAGTGAACATCGCCATTTTCGAACCTGAAAAAGTCTATCTTTATTTTTGAAAATGGCCATTTCCTAGACACTTTTAGTCATTTTCCAGGATTCTATGTAGTGCAAATCAATTCATATTCTGGATTTGCGCATGTAATTTAATTACTTAACAAGCCAATCAGTGCTGATAATTGCCACTTAACAAGCAATTATTGATACTAATTGGCATTAATTAGAATTTACGCACACAACTTGCTAGGTGTATTCTGCAAAGTGTCCGGCCTGGGTAGTGGTGAGCCCTTACGTTCCCTGAGGCCCGGAGGACCTCAGAGGACTGCCGCGCACCCCGGATCTTCACCCGCGGCGACCGCCGTTCACCGAGGGTTGAGCCCCCAGCTGCAGGCGGCCAGCGGGACTGCTGGAACCGCGGGGTGACGGCCAGCCTGGCTGGACGCCAGCAACACAGTCTCGGAGGAGCAGCTAGCAGGGATGGCTAGCGCTGCAAGAGCACAGTCTCTGAAGGCGGCTAGCAAGGACGGCTAGCTGAAGGGAACACAGTCTCTGGAGGTGGCTAGCAAGGACGGCTAGCTGAAGGGAACACAGTCTCTGGAGGTGGCTAGCAAGGACGGCTAGCTGAAGGGAACACAGTCTCTGGAGGTGGCTAGCAAGGACGGCTAGCTGAAGGGAACACAGTCTCTGGAGGTGGCTAGCAAGGACGGCTAGCTGAAGGGAACACAGTCTCTGGAGGTGGCTAGCAAGGACGGCTAGCTGAAGGGAACACAGTCTCTGGAGGTGGCTAGCAAGGATGGCTAGCTGAAGGGAACACAGTCTCTGGAGGTGGCTAGCAAGGACAGCTAGCTGAAGGGAACACAGTCTCTGGAGGTGGCTAGCAAGGACGGCTAGCTGAAGGGAGCACCGACACTGGAGGTGGCTAGCAAGGACGGCTAGCTGAAGGGAGTCACTGGAGATGGCTAGCAAGGACGGCTAGCTGAAGACAGTCACTGGAGATGGCTAGCAAGGACGGCTAGCTGAAGACAGTCACTGGAGATGGCTAGCAAGGACGGCTAGCTGAAGGGACGCAGTCTCTGCACTCCACGGCGTCGGCTTCTGACAATCGAAACGGAAGCGCTGGGCCCTTCTTGCTTCGGGGTTTAAATCCCCCGCCCATCTCTCCTCTTCCTGGAAAGGCGCCAATCCCGCCGGCCCTGATAGGCAAGGAGCGCCCGGATTGGCGGTCCTGCCTACCAGGCGGAGACTCTCCTACCACGCGCCAATCCGGCGCGAGTGGGCGGAACTTGCCTGCTGCTGCCCTGGACGGGGAGACGACGACGCCGGCGCCGCCATCTTGGCCGGCGTCTCCCCTTCCCCGAGGCCGGCGTCCGCTCCCGCCGGTCGCCAGCCTCGGAGCGACCCGCGGTAGTGCTGGCCCCGTCGGGGACTGATCCCTGCCGCCCTGGAGCCCGCGGCCCCCGGCGATCATCGCTCCCCGCCGCGGGAGCACCGGTAAGGTCCTGGGACGGGACAGTATCCTCCCCGGATGCCCCCTTTTCCCCGGGCCCGGGTTTGGACGGATGCTTTGATCAGCTCCGGAGCATGTACATTCGCCGCGGGTTCCCAGGAGTTGTCCTCGGGACCAAAATTCTTCCAGGACAATAAATAATATAGCTTTCCCCGCCGTTTCTTGGAGTCCAGAACCTCGTCCACTTCATACTCCGGATCGGGGTCAGCTTCTAGATCTTCGGTCTCCTGCTGTGGGGGATGCCATCGAGACCCTCGGAAATTCTTCAATAAGGAAATATGGAAGGCGTTGTGCACCCGCAGGGTCCTAGGTAGTCGCAATCGATAGGTCACAGCTCCAAGTCTTGATTGGATTGCAAACGGTCCAATATACCGAGGTCCCAATCTACGAGAGGGCACCCGGAGTCGGAGGTATTTTGTGCTTAACCATACCTTCTGCCCTGGTTGCAAGACGGGAGCAGCTCTCCGGTGACGGTCTGCGAAGACCTTGTATCTGGCAGCTGCCCTCTGCAGTTGCTCTCGGGCCATCTCCCAGACTCTTTGCAGGTCTGCCAACGTTACATTCACCATGGGGGTTGTAGATCCAGACGGGAAAGGTGCTGGCAGTCGAGGATGTCGTCCATATACCAAGAAAAATGGGGAGTCTCCCGAGGCCGAGTGGACACTGTGATTATATGCAAACTCGGCCCACGGAAGTAGGGAGACCCAGTTATCTTGGCGCTTGTTGACAAACGCTCGTAGGAATCCTTTTAAGGTTTGGTTCGCCCTCTCGACCATGTCATTGGTCTGGGGATGGTATGCTGAGGAAAAATGGGTCTTCACCCCCAAAGCGGAGCACAAGGCCCTCCAGAAACGCGAGGTAAATTGGGGACCTCGGTCACTAATAATCCGAAGAGGCAGCCCATGAAGTCGAAAAATGTGTTGGATGAAGAGTCGGGCCAACGCGGCCGCCGACGGAAGGCCCGGCAGGGGAACGAAATGGGCCATCCGGGAAAAACGGTCAATCACCACCCAGATCACCGTGTGTCCACGGGAGCTGGGGAGGTCGGTGATAAAATCCATGGAAAGCTCCGTCCAGGGGCCTGTCGGTACGGACAGTGGTTGCAACTCGCCCATGGGGGTCCCGATCGTCGGTTTAGTTCGGGCGCACACAGGACAGGTGGTGACGAAGTGAAGAATGTCCCGCCTCATCTGAGGCCATCGATACTGTCTGGCAATGAGACGCAGGGTTTTGTGATACCCAAAATGACCCGCCCACCTGGACGAATGCCCCCATTGCATTACCTTCGCTCGATCAGCGGCCGGCACTAGTGTTTTCACAGCCGCGACCTCCCCTACAGCCGCGCTGAGGCATGCCGGGTCCAACATGGACTGGATCTCCCTTGTCTCCTCTGGAACCTCAAATGCTCTGGAGAGAGAGTCCGCAAGGGTATTCTGAGCGGCAGCCCGAAAGACCAGTTGAAAATGAAATCTGGCGAAAAACAATGACCACCGGGCTTGTCGAGGATTGAGCCGCTGGGCCTCCTGCAGATACAGTAGATTCTTGTGGTCAGTGATCACCGTGAACCGATGTTCCGCTCCCTCCAGCAGATGTCTCCATTCCTGCAGGGCTAATTTCAAGGCTAAGAGCTCTCTATCCCCCACGGTATAATTACACTCCGCCGGGGAGAATCTACGAGAGAAGAACGAACAAGGCTGGCGCCGGCCCTGTAGGTTCACCTGAGAGAGGACTGCCCCGGCTCCCAACGCGGACGCGTCCACCTCCACAATAAAGGGTTTCTCTGGATCCGGGGCTAGCAAAATGGACGCTGATTTGAAGGCCTCTTTCACCTGGCGAAAGGCCACTTGCGCCTCGGGCGGCCAGTCCCGGACATTAGCGTTTTTTCTTGTAAGGGCTGTCAGCGGCGCCGTCAGTTGTGAATATTGAGGAATAAACTGGCGATAGTAGTTCGCGAATCCCCAAAAATGTTGTAGTGCCTTCAATCCCAGCGGCTGTGGCCACTCTCGAATTGCCCGGAGTTTGTCCGGCTCCATCTGTAGCCCCCCGGGTAACAGAATGTGTCCCAAAAATGGTAGCGACCTCTGATGAAAAGCGCACTTACTGAGCTTAGCGAACAGGCGGTATTGCCGTAAGCGTTGCAGCACTGCGCGAACATGGCTCACATGGTCCGTGGGGTTTTGGGAAAACACCAAGATATCGTCCAGGTACACAATCACTGTGGAGTTCAAAAAATCCTCAAGCACAAAGTTGATAAGTCGCTGAAACACCGCAGGGGCATTACACAGGCCAAAGGGCATCACCCGATACTCGAAATGTCCCTCGTGGGTGTTAAAGGCCGTCTTCCATTCGTCCCCTCGCCGAATTCGAACTAAGTTGTAGGCCCCCCGCAAATCCAACTTAGTAAACATTTGGGCTCCTTGCAACCTGCCGAAGAGTTCGGGGATGAGCGGTAGAGGAAAACGATCCTTTACCGTGATGGCATTTAACCCCCGATAGTCAATACAGGGCCTTAAGGAGCCATCCTTCTTAGTGACGAAAAAGAATCCGGCCCCGGCCAGGGACGTAGAGGGCCGGATGAAACCTTTCCGCAGATTCTCCCGGATGTATTCCTGCATTACCTTGGACTCTCCTCGGGACAGGGTATATAGGCGACCCCGCGGCGGCACGGTGTCTGCCATCAAGTTAATGGCACAGTCAAACGAGCGATGGGGCGGTAGAACCTCCATCTCCATGGGACTAAACACATCTGCAAAGTCTCTATAGTCCATAGGCAGGGAGCCCAGCTCTACCCGTACCCCCCCGGGCACCACCGCCAGGGCAGGGCAGCTGCCGGTCCGGCCCTTACAACAGTTCCCCCGACAGGCACTACCCCAAGCCTGGATGCTTCCCCGGGTCCAGTCAATAACAGGGCAATGACTCCGTAACCATGGCAGTCCTAGGACCACTGGATGAATGGTCCGGGATAGAATCAGGAATTGGACCTCCTCCCGGTGGTCCTCCCCCACCTGTAGTCCCAAATAGGGGGTGATCTCTGTGACCGGCTGCGGTAACGTCGTTCCCTGGATGGAGGTTATTTGCAGTGCCGGCCGCCGCGGGAGCGTGGGCCAACCCATCTGTTGCAGCAGCTCGCGCCCGATGAAGTTGCCCCCCGACCCCGAGTCCACCAGGGCCCGGGTCTGGATCATGGTCTCGTGCCATCGTAGGGTTACTGGCAGAGTGACCAAGGCATCCGGTAGGGGAGCGGAATGCCCCAAGACCCCTCCCCTCAAGGTGCCTTGGGGGCGACGTTTCCCGCCCGAGAGGGACAGGCTCGGATAAAATGTCCAGCCTCACCACAATAGAGGCACAGTCCATCCCACAGGCGTTTCTTCCTAGCGGAGGGAGCCAGCCGTTGCCGGCCCATCACCATCGGCTCCTCCCCACTCTCCTTGGAGTCCCGGTTCCCACGGCGAGGAGACAGCCCCTTAGCAGTCCGGGACGTTCCCCGCGTCCACTTCTGCCATTCTGCCCGGGCTCTGGCTCGCTCCTGGAACCGGGTATCTACTCGGATACAGAGCGAAATCAGGGCATCCAACTGGCCTGGGACCTCTCGTCCTGCCAATTCGTCCTTGATTCGTTCTTGTAACCCTTCCATAAAAATTGCCATCAAGGACTCCGGGTTCCAACGGAGCTCCGTGGCTAAAGTCCGGAAACGAATGGCATAATCGGCCACCGTCCCCTCCCCCTGATGAATTCGCAGCAGTTCCGACGCCACGGAAGATGGTCTCCCAGGAAGGTCGAACACCATACGGAACCGGCGCTGAAATTCACTATAGTCATCCAGGATGGGGTCCTGTTGTTCATTCAGTGGGGCCACCCAGGCCAGGGCCTTCCCTTCACATAGGCCCATGATATATCCCACTTTACTTTGGTCTGAAGCAAATGTCTCCGGTTGCATCCGGAAGGCCAGGTTGCACTGATTGAGGAACCCCCGTCAACCTCCGGGGGCCCCATCATATCGTGCCGGCTCAGGGAACCGAGGTCCCGTGCGGAACCCTCCCGAACGGGGAGCTGCTGCGGCCCCCAGGACCGCAGCGGCCTGGTTCTGTACCTGAAGCGTTGAAAGTTGAGAGCAGAAGTTCTGAAGCGCCCCTGACAGGGCGTTCAACTGCTCCTGCTGCTGCTGAAGTACCTTGGCCAGGTCCCGTAGATCAGGCTGCGTCGGCGAGCTCATGGCTTCCGTTTCCTGTCCGGTCTGGGTAGTGGTGAGCCCTTAGGTTCCCTGAGGCCCGGAGGACCTCAGAGGACTGCCGCGCACCCCGGATCTTCACCCGCGGCGACCGCCGTTCACCGAGGGTTGAGCCCCCAGCTGCAGGCGGCCAGCGGGACTGCTGGAACCGCGGGGTGACGGCCGGCCTGGCTGGACGCCAGCAACACAGTCTCGGAAGAGCAGCTAGCAGGGATGGCTAGCGCTGCAAGAGCACAGTCTCTGAAGGCGGCTAGCAAGGACGGCTAGCTGAAGGGAACACAGTCTCTGGAGGTGGCTAGCAAGGACGGCTAGCTGAAGGGAACACAGTCTCTGGAGGTGGCTAGCAAGGACGGCTAGCTGAAGGGAACACAGTCGCTGGAGGTGGCTAGCAAGGACGGCTAGCTGAAGGGAACACAGTCTCTGGAGGTGGCTAGCAAGGACGGCTAGCTGAAGGGAGCACCGACACTGGAGGTGGCTAGCAAGGACGGCTAGCTGAAGGGAGTCACTGGAGATGGCTAGCAAGGACGGCTAGCTGAAGACAGTCACTGGAGATGGCTAGCAAGGACGGCTAGCTGAAGACAGTCACTGGAGATGGCTAGCAAGGACGGCTAGCTGAAGGGACGCAGTCTCTGCACTCCACGGCGTCGGCTTCTGACAATCGAAACGGAAGCGCTGGGCCCTTCTTGCTTCGGGGTTTAAATCCCCCGCCCATCTCTCCTCTTCCTGGAAAGGCGCCAATCCCGCCGGCCCTGATAGGCAAGGAGCGCCCGGATTGGCGGTCCTGCCTACCAGGCGGAGACTCTCCTACCACGCGCCAATCCGGCGCGAGTGGGCGGAACTTGCCTGCTGCTGCCCTGGACGGGGAGACGACGACGCCGGCACCGCCATCTTGGCCGGCGTCTCCCCTTCCCCGAGGCCGGCGTCCGCTCCCGCCGGTCGCCAGCCTCGGAGCAACCCGTGGTAGCGCTGGCCCCGTCGGGGACTGATCCCTGCCGCCCTGGAGCCCGCGGCCCCCGGCGATCATCGCTCCCCGCCGCGGGAGCACCGGTAAGGGCCCGGGACGGGACAAAAGTGGTGCTTGTAAATTCTAATGCACACTGCCAAAAAGGGGGCATGGCCATGGGAGTGGAATGGGCGGATTGTGGAGGTTCCAAAAATCTACACACACGGTTATAGAATATGCTGCTCCACGCCTACCTTAGGTGGCGGTATTTACAGCAAGTTTTACTTGGTGTAAATGGATGTGCATAGAGTTAGGTGCAGGCATCACCGCTAGGTGTATTCTATAAACAGCGCATAGTTTACAGAATATGCCTATGCAGAAATATGTTCTGCGCTGATTTTTCAGGTGCCATATATAGAATCTAGTCCTTTGTGCTTAGTGTGTTTTTCTTTTGTAACCTTTTTTGAAAAAAAAATATGTCCAAGTGAAAAACGCACAAAATAAAACCATTGGGATATAAGAGGAGCCAGCATTCTTAGTAGACTGGCTGCACAGACATCCCAGCAGAGCAGTGTAGTACTCTATGGGGACACTGCTGTGAACATCACATAAAAGGGCCCGAGTACATATCTCCCCATTACCCCCTTAAATTGTATGGGGCCAGCCCTCCAAAACCTACCAAACACCTACTGTACCCAACTGTACACCAGTACTCCATTCTTCCAAGCTGTATAAAACTGGTTATGTAGGAAGTTGCGGAACCAGTTCAGAACAGTGCCAGAAAGTCCTAAGTTGCTAAGTTTGGTTAGGAACAAACCATGGTCTACTGAGTCGAAGGTGGCTGAGATGTGAAGTAGGATGGTCTGTTTGCCTTTAGCTAGGTAGTCCCTAGCAATGCTAGTTAAGACCAGCAGTAAGGACTTGGTGCTATGTTGGGGTTTGAATCAGAATTGTGTGGGGTGGTAACAAGAGTGCTTTGTCATGTGTTTAGAAAGTTGCTGATAGATGCCCTCCAGTAGCTTAGGAACAGAGAAAGTACTTGCATGTAATGTGTACAGTGCTGTGTACATCTAGTACTGCTATATACATTATTATTAGTAGTAGTAGTAGTATTGTCTCCCATTGAATATTCTTAGTTAGTGCTTAGCAGATAGCTGGTTATCCGTCAATTTTCAACACATCGCTGGCTGGGTGAATAGTTGGTCTATCTTTGGCCGCTATGAATATAGCCAGCCAGTGCTGAATATCAACTTGGCTGGCTATGTTCTTAGCATCCAAAAATAAACAAAATATTCAATGCCGGTCATCGGAAATGGCTTGGCATTGAATATCCGGTATCACTGCCAACTGCAGGAGTTAGCCGGGCTAGCTGCTGTGGGCTGAATATCGGTCCTAGTATGTCTTTTCACTAGTTTCCCCAAATATGGTCCCATTATATTACATTTTTTGAGTTATTTTGCTTCCAGATAGACAGATGGACAGATAGACATTCTTAAACCATAAGGGAGAACTGCCTAGTGGTTAGAGCCCTTAATTGTTCTGTCTGTTTACCTGTCTTTATAGATTGTAAGCTCTTTGAGCAGGGAATGTCTTTTGTGTATGGTGTACAGCGCTGCATATGCCTTGTAGCGCTATAGAAATGATAAGTAGTGGTAGTAGTAGTAGAGCAGTTGGCTGAGAACCATGGAAGCCAGGTTCAAAATCTGTCAATGATTCTTGTGACTGTGGACAAATCACTTAACTCTCCATTATCTCAGGTATAAATGTAAGGGGCAATTATATAACTTGGTGCCTTGATTTTTGAATAACTGTGCTTTGATACCAGTGGAAGGTTTTGAGTGAGAGGACAAGAAAGAAGTGTGTCTATACTTGCCTTTAAGAGCCTGTTGACTCCTGATGAAGGCATTGTGTCAAAACTTGGCTGAGTTGGGTTATACTTAATAAAACTGCATGTGGAATTTCCATGATTGTCTTCTCCTTCTCTGGACCACCTCTGCTGTTTGTTGCTGCCTGCCTTGATTGAAGGGACACAATGGTGCATGCTAACAGCATGTGCGCGCACCTAAGTTGTTGCAGAATTCTAATGTAAAGCCACACTGGCGAGTTGAACTTTAGGAACAACAACTTACACCAGGTCAATGGCTGGCTATGCCTAAGCACACCATACAACCCACTTAACTAATATCATTCTATAACTCGTGCGCATCACTTGACGACACGCATGGCCCACCCACGTTGCACCCCCATGTATTAAGTAGATAGAAGAGTAGGGTAGGTTGGCTCTTCCAAAAACAACAAGGGAAATGCTGTGTCGAGTCATTTGGTGATTTTCAATAAAGACTCATATATTGTATATGCATCTCCCTTGTTATTTTTGGAAGAGCTAGCCTACCCTACTCTTCTATCTATTTGATTGACAGTCGTAGGGATTGAGCATTCCTCCACATTTTGTGGTTGTTCCGAGTGGCATAGCTATGGGTGGGCCTGGGTGGGAACAGGCCCACCCATTCATGGCTCAGGCCACCCAGCGGTGGCACCCCACATCAACATCTCTCCTCCGCAGCATCCCGGCATCTGGCCATCCATCGCTGAACTCCATCCCTCCCTGGTGTACCTTACAGGCATCCCCAGCGCCTGCAGTGATTCAATTATTGCTACCTGCTCCGGCCCTGCAGGCGGGTCCCGCCAGACAGGAAATGATGAAAGCCTAGGTTAATTGGATTTGATTGGCACTAATTTCAATTTACCAGCAAAAAACAGGAAAATGGGAGATCACTGCAAAATTGAAATAAGCAAAAAAAATCTCCCAATCCAGTACAAAGAAAATGTCCAAATTTATTCGGTACTTTTCCACACACTTATAGATAGAAAAAAAATATTTTTTACAGGTTTTCTTCCATGTCATTTGATCATTTAACAATTCAAAATCAGTTCTTAAAGTGCCTGTAATGTGGATATATTCAATAACACCAACAGAAATTATCTGCTGCATAAAGAACCAACGGGACCCGTTTCACCGAAAAACGTTTTCTTCAGGCTCTTAAACAGTATAGACAACCAATTTTGCAGTTGCTGTGTGAATGGCAAAGACAAGCTCACATGGGAGATTTTTTTGCTTACTAATTTCAATTTATACACACATCTGCCTACATGCTATCCTATATTGCTGCACACCCAAAATGTCTTGCACGCAACCCAAAAGGGTGGTGTGGCCATTGGAACGGCATAAGAGGGTCAGAGGCATTTTAAATATTTAGATGCAGTGTTATAGAATACCGGGGTTACGCATCCAACATGTGCACCAGGATTTACACCAGGATTCAGCTGGCATAATCCTTACGCCCAAAGTTGGATGCTGGAATCCGCTCCAACCATTTACTGAATCTGGCCCTTAATGACATTTCTATGAATTTATAGACAAAATCCCCAAATGATAAGGGAGCTTACAAAGATAGTTTCTATCTTACTGTGACGCCCTATAGCCAAGAGCTCGATAGGAATAGCTTACAAAGCATTATTGACTTTAAAGATTATTGTCTATTGTACAACATAAAATAGAACAACATAATCTCCTCTGACTAATGAGGAGTGAGAAAATGTTGGATCAAATTGATAGTCCGCATCCAATACATACAGAGAGCTCCAATACAGAATTATAACATGCATTTACTGTTCTCCTGAGAAATTACTGTATACAGGTACGAAATAGATGATGTGTTGGAGAAAAGGAACTCCCACACTCATCTTCTCTGAATGCCTCGTAATTAAACCATTCTGGTCCATGAATCATAGCTTGATAACAGACATGACAGTCTCCTTTATTCTGGATGCTGTTAGAGCCCTTTTTGGCAGAGACCTGGAGAGCATCCAGCAGTCAAACATGGCAGCTTGAATTCATTTCTTTAGCGTCTGCTAGGAAGGGTTGCAATCATCATCCTGTAGAAAGTCTATGACCGTAATTCTTTGACGAGCAGATCCAAATCTTATGGCATATACACTGGGGACTAAATTCTATACATGGCACCTAAAAAATTGGTGCCCCAAAAAAATATCACTTAGCGCTATACTATAAGTGGCACTGTTTATAGAATAGCGTTTAAAACTGGGAACCAGCGACTACATTTAGGGCCCCGCTTACTAAGCCATGCTAGAGGCGCATTAGCGCTTTTAGCGTGCGCTAACCATTAGCACGTGCTAACTGTGTAGGCACCCACAATATTCCTATGGGTGCCTACACAGTGAGTGCATGCTCATTTTGTGCATGCGCTAAAAATGCTAGTAAACAGAGTCCTTAGGCAACGAATCATAAGTACATAAGTATTGCCATACTGGAACAGACCAGAGGTCCATCCAGCCCAGCATCCTGTTTCCAACAGTGGCCAATCCAGGTCACAAATACCTGGCAAGATCCCCCAAAAAGTACAAAACATTTTATACTGCTTATCCCAGAAACAGTGGATTTTCCCCAAGTCCATTTAATAATGGTCTATGGACTTTTCCTTTAGGAAGCTGTCCAAACCTTGGTGTAAATCCCATACCTAAATTAAGCACAGATCCCCTTTATTCTATAACAATGCACATACATTAAAGGGATGCCCCTGATCTGCTCCTGACCATCTCATGGCTGTGCCCCCTTTTGAACCCGCATGTAAAATTTAAGTGTGTATGCCATGCCTAAATTTATGCAGGTAAATTTTAATGAAATCCAGTTAGCACAAAATTGCTTGATAAGATCTTAGTTATTGGTGTTAATTGGCTCATTGTTCAAACAATTTGCTTGTGCCAATTGGGCGCACACCCAAACTTGATCGTGCAAGTTTTTAGCACCTTTTATAGAATTTGGGGGTGTATGATAAAATGGTCTTTTTTTTCAGACCATCATCTCTGTATGATGGGATTTCCCCCTACCTATTATTTGTTTGTAAACCACCATGCTACATTATGGAATGTGAATGGCAGTAAATCAAGCTGATATATATAAATAAAATTAATAGACTCATAAAGAGCAGAAGGAAAAGGTTCTCGGAGATCTAGGAGATATTTGTTACCTATCACTGTACAGCTAGTGTTCGCACCAGAACTGAAACGGTACAATTAATTGTCTCCTGAGCTGCAATTGATTAGAGTGATTGATAATAGATAACCAGAGAAATACAGATGTTAGGTGTTAATTAGATGTTAGTAAAATCCGCTTGTAATGGAGGTTTACACTGAATTATGTTAGACATGTTTTGTTGTTTTGCATAGATGCAAAGACAACTAAGTGAAAAGTTAAAACATTAAGGGACAAACAAATTTCATGTAGATATGTACTTATTAAGTTTAAAATGAGAGTTCCTTATGTCAATATTTCAGATTTCTCTAAACTCGGGTAAGTTTATCTATATATTTATGCTTTGAAAAAGGGACACAGGGACAGAGTCTTTCAAATTGGGAGCTGTGTGTTAACAGCAGTCCTCCAGCCCAGAGTTACATCTCCATGAGGATGGAGTGAATATATTTAGGACTGACAACTTGGAGAGGTGAATAAAAGGTAAGCTAGTCCTTGAAGACTACTACTACTACTACTACTACTTAACATTTCTAGAGCGCTACTAGGGTTACGCAGCGCTGTACAAAATAAACAAAGAAGGATGGTCCCTGCTCAAAGGAGCTTACAATCTAAAGACAGGTGAAAGGTCAAAGGGGAAGATCACAGAATATTTGAGGTGCCCACTCTTCCTGCACAGTTCAACCAGCTTATTTTCGAAAGAGAAAAACGCCAATAGTGTGACTTAAATCGGGAGATGGACGTTTGTCTCGCAAAGGCGCCCAAAGCGGTATAATCGAAAGCGATTTTGTGCGTTTCCAACTGCACTCCGTCGCGGAAACGAATAAAGTTGACGGGGGCGTGTCGGAGGCATGGTGGAGGCGGAACTGGGGCGTGGTTATCAGCCGAGGAGAGATGGGCGTCTTTAGCTGATAATCGAAAAAAAAGGCGATTTTGGGTCACTTTTTTTGGACCCTTTTTTTTCACGAACAAGTCCCAAAAAAGTGCTCCAACTGCCCAGATGACCACTGGAGGGAATCGGGGATGACCTCCCCGGACTCTCCCAGTGGTCACTAACCCCCTCCCACCTAAAAACCCCCACTTTAAAAACTTTTTTTCCAGCCTGTATGCCAGCCTCAAATGCCGTACCCACCTCCATGACAGCAGAATGTGTTCAGTACTCTCACAGCCTTTCCCTGGGTCAGATGTGGCTCTCAGGTGCACTACAGGGTCACATCAGCATTGCATTGTGGTGGGTGTAGGGTATTGGGCTCTGTGATTTCATTAGCTTTTGTTACAGTCTCACGATGTTGGTAGTTGGTAGGCTCTTCTCCCATGGTGCTTTTCCCCCTGCCTACTAGGTCAGAGTGTGCCCTGTTGTGTTTCCTGTTGTAGTCCATGCGGTAGTGGCCATTTTTATAAGCCAGTTTTAGTTCCCTTTCCTGTGTTAGCCACGTTAGACAACTTAGTTCTTCCCTTGAATGTGGCTGAAAGAGGGCATTGTACAGCATTTTGCCAGCTCTGACCTACTGCTCATCTCAGTACCAGGGAGATTCGTTGCCAGTGGGGCACAACCTCTGATCTGCAGTTAACTGTGAGTAAAGGTGGTTATTCCAATAAAGGACGTTTTCAGAGAGATTAGTCTTCAGGTGTCAACTGGTGTGCCAATGTTATACAGCAGCAACCAGTCCTAGAGGCCTGCGTGTATGCAGGTCCCTGGAGCAATTTTAGTGGGTACCGCAGTGCACTTCAGTCAGGTGGCCCCAGGCCCATCCCATCCCCCACCTGTAACACTTGTGCTGGTAAATGGGAGGCCTCCAAAACCCACTATACCCACATGTAGGTGCCCCCTTCACCCCTAAGAGCTATGGTAGTGTTGTATATTTGTAGGTAGTGGATTTTGGGGAGGGGGTTGGGAGCTCAGCACCCGTGGTAAGGGAGCTATGCATGTGGGAGCTTTTTCTGAAGTCCACATCACTGACCTAGGGTGCCCAGTTGGTGTCCTGGCATATCAGGGGGGCCAGTGTACTATGAATCCTGGCCCCTCCCACGACCAAATGGCTCGGATTAGGACGTTTTTGAGCTGGGCATTTTTAGTTTCCATTATCACTAAAAAATACAAACGCCCAGCTCAAAAACGTCCATTTTTTCGAAAATACGGTTTAGCCCGCCCCTTCACGGACCCGTTCTCGGAGATAAACGCCCATGGAGATAGGCGTTTCCGTTCGATTATGCCCCTCCAAATATTCTTTTCCTATTGAGTTAAAAAAAATGTATGCAAATGTTGGATAAATATCCTTATTTATAACAGCTGTTATTTATCAGTTTTCTGTTAGTTGGCTTCTAGAAACCAAAATTATTTTCGGTGACTTGTGCCTTTGGTGAATAAATATGTATGTGATGGGGTGTATATGCCCTGTTCTTTGAAATGGACTGCATTGAGTGATAGCAAGAGAATAACAAAAAGCAGCAAGCTCTCACCCAGGGCCACCAAGAGACAGAGCCGGGCCCAGGGCAGGGCTGTCACTGCCCCCCCCCCCATTTGGGACGCAGCAGCCGGGCCCCCCCCCCATAGTCGGGATGCAGCTGCTGGGCCCAACCCAAAACGCAGCCGCTGCTACTGTCTCTCACTTACTCTCAGGCTACCATGAGAAATCCAGCGCTGGGTCCCCCTTTGAGGCCAGTAGGAGTTGACACACTGATATGGGGGCCCCACCCCCCTATGTCAGTGAATCTGCTCCTCCCCAGCCTCCAAGGGGGGCCCAGCGCCACGGTCTGTCTCTCACCTGCTCCAGTGTATCGGGACCAGTTCTGATAGGAGCAGGAGAGAGACGGACCCCAGAGCCAGGTAGCAGGCCCGTGGAATTCCCCCCCCCCCCCCCGCCCCCTCTCAGCGGCCCTACTCTCACCTATAAGAGACTTCAAAGAGGACATAAGATCTATGATGGGTACTTATAGCCCACTTCTCTCCCTAAATTTAGGTTCACAGCAGGTTAACAAGAGCCATAATAAAACAACAATAATTACATTTTTATCAAATGACCTACAACAAGGCAGAATTCCAAAGAATATCATAACCAAGGGTGTGCTGGTAAATTGTTAACAGGGGGCTCTCTCTCGCCAGCAAAGTAAAAGAGAATTCAGGAGGGGCCCAAGCCCACATTTTGGGATCCATTTGTTAAAGTAGCCATGGAGAACCGGCTCCCAAAATTCTTAAAAACTTAACAAACGGCTCTCGAGAGCCTGTGAGAGCCTGCTCCAGCACACCACAACAGAAATGCAGAAAATAAATGAAGCTTCAATCATTTTTGAAAATAAAAATAAGATGTAGAGGCTCTAATTTCTACTAGAAGTGCATTCCAATATTTAGCCACTTGAAATAGTATAGATTTTTCCTGAATACTTTTAAGTTTAATTCCTCTAAATGAAGGAACTCTCAGCATAAGTGTAAGTACATTGTTCTCTACCTGCAAACCACAATGTAGCTAATGAAGTCAACACTAACCCTCTAAAATTTTAATAACAAAACGCATATTTTAAAAATTATTCTTGCTCTCATTGAAAGCCAATGCAATTCAATCAACAGAGGAGATACATGATCATATCTGGCATTACAAGAAATTAGCCTAGCTGTTGTATTCTGGATAGGATGCAATCTCTGCAATTGCTTTTCTGTAATTCCAACATACAGAGAGTTACAGTAGTCTAACTGCAACAAAATTAAAAACTGTTCTAACACCTTAAAATGATTTGGAATAAAATAGGACCGGACCAATCGTAACTATTTCAACTTTAAAAAGATCTGTTGCGATAAATTTTTAATTTGGGCATTCATAGTCATGGTAGAATGCAAAATAACCCCTAGTACTCTTGACATACGATCCACAGTCAACTGGGACCCATCCAATCAAGAAATATAGGGCCTCTTTTATCAAGCTACGTTAGCAGTTCTTGTGTAGCAATGTTGACAAAGCCCATTCAAAGTGAATGGGCTTTGTCGGCATTACTGCACTGTGAGCCGCTAGCATGGCTTAATAAAGGAGGCCCATAGTTAGGAATATTAACTTCACTTGTGCCAAACCACAAAAGTTTTGTCTTATCTGCATTCAATTTAAGCTTAACAGAAAAAGGCCAATGTTTTATTTCCTCCATACAATAGTTAATTTTAGTAAACAAAGGGCCCTGTTTATAAAGGCACACTAGCGGTTTTAGCACGTGTGCTACCTGTGTAGATGTCCATATGGGCATCTACATGGTTAATGCGTGCTACTTTTTAGTGCACGCTAAAAATACTAGCGTGCTTTTGTAAACAAGGCCCAAACTGTCTTGAGATAGTCCAGCTGAAACCAACGTAAGAATATCATCTGCATAAGACAGAAGCTTCATTCCATCCTCTAATTTAACACTTCCAAGTGAACTTATGTACAAATTATACAATAACAGAGATATGGGTGATCTCCACAGGGTAGTTGCCAAGAACTTGAAAACATTTCATCCTTTAAAACTGAGTATTGCCTATTTAATAAAAAAGAACTAACCCATCAAAGTACAGCAGTAAAATCTAACTCAGATAGCATTTCAGTTAATTGATTATGATTAACCGTATTGACGGCAGTGGCGTAGCCAAGGGTGGGCCTGGGTGAGTCTAGACTTACCAACTTTGGGTTCAGGCCCACACAGCAGCAGCAGCACACCTATGATGTGGCTGGCTGGGATTCCCCAAGCCCCTCCAGCCAAAAACTCCAACAGTTGTCCCTCCTGCATACCTTGTAAATAGCAGATCACCTGCAGCGAGCAGAGACTGATACATACTGCTCGCACTGGCCCCACAACCTTCCCTCAGATGTATTCCCGCCTATACGGAAACAGGAAGTTGCATCAGAGGGAAGGCTGTGGGGCCAACATGAGCAGTGTGTATTAGTTGGTACTCGCTGCCGGTGAAAATCTGCTACTTAAAAGGTATGCGGGAGAGGGGGATATTTGAGAGACCATATGGCATCCAGGCGAGAGAGGGAGAGACCAAATCACTTGTGGGACAGGGCAGAGTTCTGCCCACCCATGTTGGGCCCAGGCCCACCCAAAATTGGGTGTCTGGCTATGCCCCTGATTGAAGGTGGCAGATATAGCAAATTCAAGTAACACTGTATCTTTACCTTTTCTTAACATCTGATTCACTTCAGTTGTCAATGACAACAACTAGGCTGAGAATCATGAAACAGATTAATCGCACAAATTCAGATAGTTGAGAACTCACCACAAACTCTATTAATTTAGGGGGAAAAAGGTATACTAGCGATTGGCTTAAAATTGGCCACTTGAGATAGATCTGCCCCAGTGAGTTTTGAAATAGGAGTTAAAATAATACTTCCTATAGATGATGAAAACCAGCCTTGATTCAATGTTAGATTTACTCAATAAACTAGCCAATTTTAAAAGCTTAATGGAGGAACTTTCAACAAAAATGAGAATCCTGAGAACAAGATGATTGTGCAAGATATTTGATAACAGGTTTTATTTCCTAAATAGATATAGGTTTAAATGATGACCATTCTCTTTCCATAGGTATCCTATATAATAAAAAGCACCTCCAACATTCTGAAGCTGACTCCGTGGCACTGTGGCAGTGTAGGGTTCTTAAGTCTGTAGTTCAGAGTTTCATTGGCTCTCACTGTCAACGAAGAACCAATCGAACAGAACTTGGAGGAGGGAAGTGGAGTGGATTGAATCTCTAACAAACAATCCTATACAGGGAGGTATGAACATCAGTGGAGGCAAGTGCACAGAACGGAAGGGAAGACAAACATTTAATCACTTTGTCACTCACACACATCACACACACACACACACACACATCACACACACACACACTCAATCACTCTGTGCATCTCTCTCTCTCACACTGTCTGTAAAACACACTGTCACTCTCAGTCTCTCACATGGGCAACTGTATGTTGCATTCTCACGAGTAAGGCGCTCTTCTGATGTAAGTGTTAAACTGATTGAAGGGCCTGAACAAGGAAAACTTTTACCACATTGTAACACAGTTTGCACAAAAAATATTGTATATAAAGAAATCTTACACATGTAAACAACAATTATATTCAGAATACAACTGTGGAAACATTAATGGCAGGAACTCATTACATTGCTAGCGCCCGTTTCATTGCGTTAAGAAACGGGCCTTTTTTACTAGTATTACATAAATTGTCATCCTGCAGCTGTACCTTACTACTAAGAGAACCAATGAAACTAAATGATGAATCTCATTAACTTTTGATGAAAAATAGGTGATTCATCTACCAAAGGCTGAGAGATAACTGTCTTAGACAGTCGAAAATTGGAATAGTGACATTATTAATAATTTGAAATAATTAGGATGATCAATTCCTACAAGTTCTGAGTAATACGTCTATTTAGCTAAATTTACCTGATATTTATAGTTTTTAAAGGTTAATCGCCATCTCTCCCTAGCTTCCTTACTTTGTGATTTATGGCAAACTCAATGAATTTGATGACAATTATGCTTCGAAGTTATGAGGTTATCAGTAAACCATGGCACACTGATATTCCTAGAATAATGTCTTTCTTTGGTGCTAAGAGTATCCAAAATAACATCATTCTATTCTACTAACAGTTTTTCAGGGTCTGTTTTAAGATTTAAATATAGCAATACTGACTCCCAGAATGCCCTTTCATCTATCTTCCCTCTGGTATATCTGGTCTGTCTTTCTCTAATAATTGGCAAAAAATTACAATTCAGAGTAAAGTTGCAACATTAATGATCGGACCAAGGGATTGGGGTTCAGGTACAAAAAGATATTAATTCAAAATGATTTCCTTCTACAAGATCTAGTGTGTGACATTTTTCATGAATAGGAAAAAAACTCGGAAGATCAAAATGTACATTATCTAATAATGATGATGATGTGTTACCTTGGGAAGCATGTGAAGAGGAACAGCTTTGAAACACAAGACTGCTGAGTGTGCCACTGCTTTGAGATTTTAGCTCTGCTGCTGTCCAGCTGCTGACACCTCTTCCTTCCTCATCTGTTAACTCTGCAGGCTCCATGAAGAGTATAAAGAGGTTCATTGAAATATACAGGAGACAGAGGATGGGTGTCAGTGACTGGATACTATCTCTGTTAGAATTATAAACTGCTAGTGCCTGCCCAGAGAGAAGAGGGGAGGGGGCAGTGAGAAAACGAAGGAGAGAGTGGGAGCCAGAAACAAGGTGAGTGAGGGGAAGGGAACAAGAACTCACAATTGGGAAGGATGGAGATAATGGGAGCTCAAGGACATAGGCGGGGGTTAAAGTGGAGACTAAAAAAAGTAGGAACTCAGACTTATTGGGGTTTAGGATAGTTCAATTTGAGATATGATTTTGGCTAATGTTTTTCTTTGCTGTGACTTGGAATCTTTCCTGACCTGTCTGATCTTGGCATTCCTTTTCATCTATTTTTAATTGATAACAGTTTCTATAGTTTTATTATTGTACACCACTCTGCTATACTAGCTGTTAAGAGCAGTAATTAAGCCTGGAATAAACTATAAACCATGAGTGGAGGCTCGGAGACTTGGGGAGAGTGGGGATTCATGGATTGGGAAGTGTAGGAACTCTGGGATGGGAGCATAATGAGTATTCATAAACTGAGTGGAGATTGGAGGGAACAATGAGACTTCTGCGACTGGGTGTAGGCTGTGGATGGAGTTGTGTTAGATGGGTGGGAGTTTATTGGGAAGAGGTGGTTTAAAATAGGGCCATGGATAAGAAACAGGTGTAAGAGAAGAGATACTGAAAGAATGGGGAAGTGGTTTAGAGATGAAGTGAAGGACCTGGAGGCCTAGAGGAAGAGAAGCAGTAGAAAGGGATGGAGAAACTCTGAAAGGGTTGAGAGGCAGTTGAAATGGACAGAGGGGCTGGGAATTGGATAAGAGGCAGTGTCATGAGATGGTAATGTGAAGGAGATAAGAAGAAATGGAAATTGAGCTAAGGAAGGAATGAAAGAGAAGCACACACCCTTATTCATCGATCTGACCCTAGCAGTAGTATCACGAGACTGCTACTGGGGTTCAGTGGTTATATTTTATGAAGGTAACCACTTATCCCCAGAATCCACAGGACCCCTTGGAGTGAATCAGGGTGCTGCAGGGATGTCAGTGAATTGGGAGGTGTGGGGCAGGCCTTTACTTTGGGAAGGGGTGGATCTTTGAGGAAGAGGCCTTTTAAAACAACATAAGAACATAAGCATTGCCATACTGGAACAGACTGAAGGTTCATCAAGTCCAGCATCCTGTTTCCAAAAGTGGCCAATCCAGGTTATAAGTAACTGGTAAGATATCAAAACAGTACAAAACATTTTATGCTGCTTGAAATAAGCAGTGGATTTTCCCCAAGTCCATCTTAATAATGGCTTATGGACTTTTCTTTTAGGAAGTCATCCAAACCTTTTTTAAACTCCGCTAAGCTAACTGGTTTTACCACATTCTCTGGCAACGAATTCCAGAATTTAATTACATGTTGAGTGAAGAAATATTTTCTCCGATTTGATTTAAATTTACTACTTAGCAGCTTCTTTGCGTTCCCCCTAGTCCTAGTATTTTTGGAAAGAGTAAACAAGCGATTCACATCTACCTGTTCCACTCCACTCAGTATTTTATATACCTTTATCATATCTCCCCTCAGCCATCTCTTCTCCAAACTGAAAAGCTCTAGCTGCTTTAGCCTTTCCTTATAGGGAGTTGTTATCCTTGCAGATGGGTTCAGAAGATTTCTGAAACCAGTGATAGTAGCCGTTAAGGGGGATTAGCCATTGTTATAGGCACCCCAGGCAGTTGAGGTTTCGCTTTGTTAAATTTTGGATCTTCGGTATTTTTTGAGTTTGAGTCAATTCTAGAGCAAATCTAAATTGTTTTGTTTAGTTTCTGTATATATTTTGCTCTCCAGTTTATTGAGATTTTTATGTTTCATTTTGTACCATGCAGAGCTTGTGTCAGTTTCTTTATGCTTACAGATTTATGAAAATTAAAATTTACATTATAGGGTTTGATTTAGCTCATGCCTTTTCAGTAGTAGCTAAGTTACCTTCAGGTACAGTACGTATTTCCTGGAGGGGTAATAATCCAAGGTGTCCTTTTACTACAGTTTAGTTAAATGTTATGCATCCTGTTTTATACCTATGGGCAACATGGTACTTAGCGCATGCTAATATCCATTTGTGCACACTAAGCTTTAGTAGAAGGGCCCCTAAATTTGGGCCAGTGCGATTTGAATACTGGCTTCCATGGTTCTAGCTCATTGCTGTAACCACTCGTCTACTCCACTAAAGGGGTGGCTAAACTTTTCCACACAATCGTAACTAGCCTCTTTGCTGTTTCAGACTTTGCCTCCCTACATTTTTCTCTCTTCACTGCTTTTTCTCTGTTACATACTTTTCTTTCACTATCTCTCTCATCCTTTTACTCTGTTATTCATATCTTGCATGCTACCACTGTCTCTTATGTGACCTAGCATGGCAGTGTATACAGGAAGGACAGACAGAATCTCTAAGATACATTAGGAGAGGCAGGCTCCTGGATTTGCTGCCAACATCTCAGGGGCACAGCAGAGAACTCAAATAAGCCTGAAGGGATGCAGTGCAGGATCCAGGAACACAGTGCGAAATCCAGTCATGACAGGTGGGATACAGGGTCATAAGGGCAAGTTTGGAGGAAATTCTGAGTGAATAAGTGAATGAGAACCTATGAAGCAGGAGCTGACAAGACTTTGGATCCTTTAAATTTCACACAGAAGCACTAGAGGAATTCAGGATCTCCCACTTGTGTAGTTTCTGAGCTGTACTTGTTTATTTTGATGGCATGTGCTAATGGACATCAAACTTGACATTCTTGCTCTGCTGCCATTCTACAGTTTCCATGATTGTCAGACCCCCCCCCCCCCCCCACACCACCACCCCTCACTCTGTTGTTCACAGTGATTCAACCCAAGGCAAGCCAAAGCAAATGCTTGATGTGAGCCTAACCAAAAGGACTATGATTGACAAAGAAACGATTAAGTACAGCTTTGAAGCATGCTGTGTGTGTGTGTATGTGCCACAACTGACCAAACATTGTGTGATAATGGAGTGGGACAATGCAGAGAGAAGCCACACACACCCCACAATTATGAAACAACCGAACTGTATTCTCTTGATGGGATCTCCTTTTTGCGATCCTGATTCCTATTCCTGTATTTAGGTTAATATATTGGCTTTTGCAGGCCCATGTGAGAACAAGTATAAATATAAAAAGGAGGCAATCCCATCAATTGAAAGAAGAAAGGTTAGTTCAGCAATGACTGAATACTTAACGGCATGTATCCTGTGCTTGCCAAAAGGCCATATCAGAACCTGGCAACAGGATCATTCACAACGAGAACTACTATATAAAAGGAAAAAAAGTGTCATCAGGTATTGAGAGGAGAAAGAAGAGCTTTAAGATCATTCATGGAAAACAGTTTCTGACACTTTGGGGTCTATGTACTGATGGGCATTTTTAGGAGCAGTTAACATAAAATAACTTGCTAAATGTAACCTGTGCATTAACAATCATGTTAATGTGTAATATACAAAATAATAAATAATTAGATGAATCATGCATTTTTTTTGTTACATTTGTACCCTGCGCTTTCCCACTCATGGCAGGCTCAATGTGGCTTATATATTGTATACAGGTACTTATTTGTACCTGGGGCAATGGAGAGTTAAGTGACTTGCCCAGAGTTACAAGGAGCTGCCTGTGCCTGAAGTGGGAATTGAACTCAGTTCCTCAGGACCAAAGCCCACCACCCTAACCACTAGGCCACTCCTCCAGCTAGAAAACTGCATTAAGAGTTTAATATGAATACTATCACACATGTAAGGCTAGCCTAGTACCTTAATTACTTTGGGGCTGGTATTGAAAAGGGTTAACCGGGTAGGAGAGGATACTTCCCAGTTACACCCTGCTGAACTGGCCAGCTACCAATATTCAGTGGCACTTAATTGGGTAATACCTTTGAATATTTCCACTAACCAGCCATTTCCAAATCGCCTAGGTTAGGGGTGGTCCAGGGGCGGAGCCAGCACTTAGCCACTCAGCTGCAATATTCAGTCTGCTAACCGGCTAAGTAAGCATATGAAGTTAGGACAGAAAAAAGGCTGTCCCAGCTTTATGTCCTGAGTTAACTGGGCACTGGTCTGAATATCAGCCAGTACCCAGTTAACTTCTGGGTCAGCACACATACCCGGACGTTCAGTGCCAGGAGCTGCACATGCCCTGGCATTGAATATCTGGGGTTAATTCAGGAATGGCTGGAACCAGCTTACTGTCGCAGGCTGAATATTACCCCCTTTGTATTTAAGTGTCTGTGTGGTGAAGGGAAGGCACTCTTCTTATCTTCTGGATTTATATACGGGGGGAGGGAGAGAAGGATGTTGTCTTTAGCTCTAAAGCTGTATATTCGGTGGACCTGATCTCTCTTAGCAGTCACTAAGCACCCACCAAAAAAGCTGCAAATCCAGTTCATTTTTTGGCTGAATAAAACATAATTGACCCAATATTCAAGAACTCTTATTCAAGTAGCAGTACCTGTTTCCCCTCTCCATTGCTCATATCTTTTTCAGTAGTAGCTCAAGGTGAGTTATATTCAAGTACACTGGATATTTCTCTGTCCCAGGAGGGCTCACAATCTAAGTTTGTACCTGAGGCAATGGAGGGTTAAGTGACTTGCCCAAGATCACAAAGAGCAGCCGTGGGATTTGAAGTAGCCACCTCTGGATTGCAAGACCAGTGCTCTAGACACTAGGCCACTCTGCCACATGGATAAATGCTGCTGTTGGGGCTAATCAACAGTTTTCAGCAACATTATCTGGCTAATGTCACTGGAAAATTATTACAGACTGCCCCAGCACTATCCAGGTAGTGCCAGGAAGGTCCCGGAACAGAATGAGAATGGTCCCTGGAGTTACCCAGTTAGCGGCCATAAGTTTGTGGTTAGCTATCTGGATTGTGCCATCACTGACCACCCTATCTTAGATATTCAGCACTGGCTGTTATCCAGATCAGGGTTTCCCAAACCTGTCCTTGGAGAGCCCCAGCCAGTCAGGTTTTCAGGATATCTATAATGAATATGTATGAGATAGATTTGCATACCAAAGAGGTACTAAGTATTCAGGTTTTAATTCAGATATGTTGGCTAGTGTATTCAAAAACTGCTGACCTCCCCAGTTGAATAGTGACCTGAGAGTCTTCATTGGTGATTAAAGCAAAATTAAAAAAAACAAAACAACAAAGCATGTTGAAGCTCTCTAGCTCATTTTTCTGAAGCTTTGGTATGTCACTTCTCTCCTGAAGCTTTAGTCTTCTGTTTCTTCTCTGAAGCTGTAGGTCTTTTCTCCTGTTTGTGTAACGCATTGTGTACCGCTGTTCAGGCAGGTGGATCTTCTCTTCTTTTTCTTAGAGATGCTCCAACTGCTAGAACTTGTAAAACAAATCTTTAGAAAAAACTAACAGTGCCTAAACTTTCTGGGAAAATTCATTGCTTATTTCTAGGACAAGCAGCATAAAATCTGTTTTACTGTTTTGGAATCTTGCCAGGTACTTGTGACCTAGATTATTCACTGTTGGAAACAGGATACTGGACTTAATGTACCTTTGGTCTGTCCCAGTATGGCAATGTTTATATTCTTATTTTATGTTCTTATTTTGTCCTCATGGTTCTAGAAACTCTAGGGATCTGTGGAGAGTAGCTCAAAATGTACTCTTTCCACAGGTTCTGTCAAGCTCAAAGAACCCTTTGAGGTTTCTGTGCGGACATTTCCCCAAATCTTTTTTTTCTTGCACACAACCCCAGAAAAGACAAGGTCAAAAACCTCCAAAGTTCTACATGCCAGTGCATCAGTGACACTTAGAACCTTCCTCTGATAGTCCAGCCACTTGGATCTTGAGTGCCAACCCTTCTCAGAAAGGATTTCAGATCATGATACTTTTCCAAGCTCCTCAAATGTTTTCATATCTAAGGGATTCTGGCCATGGGGCCGCACTCTTAGAAGCTGACTGAATTTCAGCTTCAGTTTTGGATTCAACACTGAAACCAGCCTGAAATCTAATTCCATGTGGAACTGTCTTTGTAGAATTCGCACTTAGCGCGCATCATCTCGATGCCTAACTTTGGGCACCCTATACGGAATTCCCCCTATGTGTATAGAGGGCACACTTTTTTAAAAGTGTGTGCTATGTGCAAAGAGGGTGCACTCTTCATATACAGTTCACACTCTTTCCTGTTAGTACATGCATAAACAGACATGCATGGTGGTTCATGCATGTTTGATGGTTACGCATACAAGCACTATTGGGAAAAGATGTCTAGCAAAACGTTGTGTGGTTAGGAGGCCATATTCTCACATGTGGGTGATGTCATCCATGTCTCCTAGTGGAACACTTAAAAAGTGTAATATAGCTTTGAGACACACAACAGCATCCCCACCACTGATGTGCAAGTGCCTTCCTGCCCGCCACGTGAGTGTGGGACCAGCAGTCTTCTTCCATCCACTGTGAAGAGAAGACGTCCTGCTTCGTGGCTCCCTCACTGCTTCTGGTGTGGCTTCAATTTTGATTCAGCTTTTTGTGTTTTCCCTGTGGGATTTTTCTCCTGGGTCTTCTTGATTTTTTTTTCCCCAGTTGGGGTTTTTGACTCTTCCCTTATGTTTTAGTTTTTTCCCCCTCACTTTTATGTTTTCATTCTTTTTTGCGCTTAGTAGGCCCTCTGAAGCTTGAGCTCTGGTCGGGCTTTTCTTTATTCTTTTCTTGGTGATTGCCCCTTTAAAGTCTTTTGATTTGGCCACAGCTGTTTTTACTTCCATGTCATCGAAGGCTCCAAACCCCTAGGCCCATTTTGATCTGGTGGGGCAGTTTGGGGGGATGCCATAAGTTTGTGGGCTAGTTCTAGGGGTATTTTTCTGGGTGGGGCAGTTTGTGATAAAATAGAGTAAGGAGGAAGTAGTTTCTGAGTGGTGTCAGTTTGAAAGGTGATGGGTCAGTTATTAGAGTGTATTTTATTTGGGGTGGCAGCAGTTTGTAGGGTGGTTGGGCAGTTGTGGAAGGTAGTTATAGGGGGTGAGGCAGCTATCTTGCATTGAATATTAGCACTTAGCCAGCTTAAGGCTATTTAGCTGGCCAGGAACCATTGCTGCTCAGTTAAATAGCCTGAATATTGGGTGGATTGACTTATTGTTTTACTCTAAACTCTATTATTCATTCTCACGCTTAGACCATGATTTTACATTTAAATCACTTATAAGCAACTATTGAACTAATCTTGGTTTCTGATCACTCATTGTCACACTACAAATGAAGATCCTGTCCAACTTCACCTAATAGTGCCTGGTGTTTTAATCAAGGTTGTTACAAGATGGTGAATTTTGCGATAACTTCCCTGGTCTGAAGAATACTTTCATATCAATGAAACCAATAATATGGATTTTTCTACAATATGGGATGCCTCCAAAACTTATATAAAGGGCGAGATTATAACATTTTCAGCATATAAACATAGAGTTCAAAAAGAAGATCTTTCTAGATTGGAAGTTCAAATTCGAACCCTTAAGCTTTTTTATCATCTAAACACTTCCAATGCAGAGTTAATGGAATTACAAAATCTGAAATTTCAATACAATCAGATTATAAGCTTCATACTATTCTGGTACGAATCGAGCCAGTAAAAGTTTGGCTAATTATTTGCGGGTAAAGAAGAGATCTACACATATTTCGACAACCCAAAATAGAGATTCCATCTGCTCCAATCCTATAGAAATTGCTAATTTGTTTCTGGATTTTTACTCTAAAATTTACAGCTCACAAAAATCACCGACCCAACATCAGACAAATGATTTTCTCAAGTCACTGCATAAACCCCCATTATCTGCTGATACGATCAAATCTCTTACCTACCCTTGTCATTTTCTGAAATCTGCACAGCCATTAAATCCCTGAAGAAAAACAAAACCCCAGGGAATGATGACTTGAGTATTGATTTCTATAATCATATTGCTCCATTTGTTTCTTGTAAACTACTTAAATTATATTCAGGATTTCTTTCTGCCAAAAAATGTAATGGTACTTTTACTGAAGCTACTATTATAGTTCTGGAAAAGCCTGGCCAAGACTCCTTCTTGCTACAGAATTACTGACCCCATATCTTTACTAAACTATGACTGCAAAATATATGCCAAACTCCTGGTGGATCATCTCGCAAAATTCATACCCAGCCTGGTCCATCCATCTTATACAGGATTTGTAAAAAGGAAGACATGCAACTGATAAGGGTTTTTTTTGTCATGTGAACCAGGCTGCTAGGCATCTGGGGAAATCAGCTTGTGTGGTTTCCCTGGTTGCTGAAAAAGCATTTGATTACACTGAATGGAAATTTCTATTTGCTGTACTTAACTGGTTCCAACTTGGTGACACGTTCATTGACATGGTACAGATTCTCTACTCTAACCCCGCTGGCTTGTGCAAATGTCAGTTCTATTCTGTTTCCTTCTTTTTCTTTAATGAGAGGTACAAGGCAGGGGGGTTCCCTTTCATCCCTTCTTTTTATCCTTGCATTGGAGCCTTTACTAATATCTATACGCCAATACAAAGATGTTGAATCTATAGAATTAGCTAATCAATCCATAAAATTATCTGCTTATGCAGATGATGCTTTATTGTACATTTCGTCTCCTGAAATCTCTATTCCAAAACTTTATACGGGCCCCTTTTCCCATGCTGCGGTAAAAGGGAGCCTGCACTGGCATCGGCGCGTGTTTTTTGACATGTGCCGAGACCCCCTTTAACCCCAGCTGGTAAAAGGGTAGTCTTTCTTTTCTGTAGGAAATGGCCATGCAGCAAGTAAAGCACTTGCCGTGTGGCCATTTCGGGGGAGAAGCCCTTACCGCCACCCATTGGGGTGACAGTAAGGGCTCCCGTACTAACCCAGTGATTACTGCTGGGTACACCCTGGCACTACAAACATTTTTGTAGCTCCGGATATGTTTAACGAGTGGTAAGCCCATGTTGGGCTTACTGCCACTTTGTAAAAGGGGCCCTAAGTTAATTGAGCAAGTTGGTTCATTATCTGGCTATACGATTAATTGGTCAAAAACGGAAATCGCCCCACTTAATGTTTTTCAGATTTTCTTCTTTACTTCTCTGCTGGTGTGGAAATGGTCTTAAATATTTGCTTTTGACTTTTATAGCATCTATAAAAGTGATATTAACATTTCAGATATTATAAAACAACTTAAATCTTCTTGCTCCAGTTGAACTCCCGTATATCTTTCTTGGTGGGGAAGACTAGACAGTATAAAAATGATTTTGGTCCCCCAGACACTTTATGTTATTTCTATACTTCCTTACCTATTTCTTCATAGGGTTTTTTTCCATAATATTGATAAAATACTTTCTAACTTTTTGTGAAACAACAAACCTCCAAGAATACCTCTTAGTAAATTAAAATCTAAGAGACAATCTGGAGGTGCAAATGTTCCTAATTTTGAGTATTATAAATATGCATTTTTACTCCTGGTGGGTTGCTAAGAATTCACTGTCATCCCCTACTATTTGGTTGAATTTGGAACATGCCCTTTTAGGCTCAATAGCTTTACCAAACCAATTTGGCTCTCTAATCCCTTAACCTTCTAGTACTGAATGCAGTATTTTTCACAGTACCTTTATAGCTATAAGAAAATTTGAAAGTATATTTGCCTGTCCAATTAATGCTACACTGATGCTCCATTGTGGAGCAATCACATGTTTTAGTAATAACAAACCTATATGTTGGTCTGAGTGGATTAAGTGGTATTTATCCACTTACAGATGTGTTGTCACGTAATACTCGTCTCCTTTGATCAACTACAAAGCAAATTTATGTTACATGCTTCACAGTTCTTTAGATACCTGCAATTGTGTTTTGTCAAGTAAAATAGCACTAACCAATTTATCTGTAAATCCAGATATATACAAAGCATTTGCTGGAAGCTCTGAGTCTGGGTAAAACTATGATGTATTTGTATTGCCTTTGTATCTGTTAGGCTTGTTGCCCGTTTGCTTATGTAATATCTTGTTTTCCATAACATTTTTTCAGTAAAAATTATTTGAACTGAAGAATGCATGTCCAAACATGTATGCCTTCAGTAATTTCTTAAGATGCCCTACTGCACTGCATAGAAATAAATTCTCTGGCAACTTATTCTACAAATAAGGGCCAGCTATAGAAAAGGCCATTGCCCTCATTTCAGCATAGTGTATCATAGAGAATTTCTCTGTGGACACCTGCATACCCTTCTCTAATCTTAAACATTGTTGCAGGTGGAAATGCGTTATTACTTGGGATAAATGTCCTCTGTACCTGCTTATACACTAGTTGATGGAAAAGTGTCAAAACGTTACACTCAATCTGAAAATGCACTGGCAACCAATGCAATATTTTCAAAATTTGTACAATATTTATTTTTGTTACATTTGTACCATGCGCTTTCCCACTCATGGCAGGCTCAAAGCGGCAGGCAATGGAGGGTTAAGTGACTTGCCCAGAATCACAAGGAGCTGCCTGTGCTGGGAATCAAACTCAGCTCCTCAAGACCAAAGTCCACCAACCTAACCACTAAGCCACTCCTCCAGATATGTGCAAATCTTTTGCTTCCCATTCTAAGCTGTCCAGCTGCATTCTGAATTATCTGCAAAGCCTTGCCCCAACATGCTGCAGTTCCCAAAACAGGGCATTACAATCATCAACTTTTGTTAAAACCTTTCTAAACTCATATGGAGATAATTTCTGTCTCAAGTGACTTAGCAAACGAAGATGGAAGAAAGAAGACAGAATCACTGCTGAGACCTGCGCGTCTAAAATCACTCCCAGCACTCTCAGGCAACTTGTCACAGGCAACACAACAGAACCAATTGCCACCTGGGTTGATGAGTCCTTTGATTAGCGCCGACGAAGGAGCGTCGATGCTCTTGGACCTAGAAACAACTTCATCGCTCAAAAATCATTTAACCACCATGCCCAAAGGAGTGGAGGAGTGAGTCAGGAGTGTATGCTGAAACGGAAGTCGTTTGCAGCTGAACCCGTGTCGGCGGTGCTACTCCTAAACCCTTAAGAGTTATCAGCTTGGAGTTTTTGGCTCCCGTGGAGGTTGCATTGAATGTCATCTGGAGGGTGCTCCAGGACCTGACGGTGGTAGAGAATGACTTTGCTTCAGATATAGTCTTGTTAATGAGCCACATGGATAATCTAATCGAATCCTTTGAGAATATACAGCAAATGAAGTTCTACTGAAGTAGGAAACGGTTAAGATTTGAAAATGATAAAAGACCAGAAAAATTTGAACAAAATGAATATTGTTATAGATGATTAATATCGAGATTGTTGTTTTCCCAGAGTTCCGGGTATGACTCCTAATGTTTTTTTTCCTCTGAAATGATTCCTCTTAATATATTAATTCAAAAGGAGTGAAGCCTGTGAAACTGGGATTACTTTAATCAGCGGGAATTGGATTGGAGATTCAAGGGTTTGTATTGTTAAACAATTTCTGGTTTTAAAAGGGAAAAAAAATGAAATCAGGTGTATTACTTTCACTAATATTGGACAATAAGTATGTTTCTAATGAATTTGATGGACTATGCACCGTTGTGGTCTTGAAGAAACCAACCAGATGATCAATGTGGAATAATGATTTAGATAAATAATAACTGGGGATAATCGGGTTAATACCACGTTTTCTTTGTTTGCTGTTGCTTAAATTGATCTCCTTGTCTTGTTTCACTCTCCCTATTTATTTTGTGGTCTAAGAAAGAGAAAGATTGTATAAAATCCATTTATCTTGTTGAGATTGTTTTTTTCTTCTAATATTGTTTTAATGTACAATCATCTCTGTTTTACTGTTTTGCAAGTGATCCTTGTAAAATGAAAAAATTATAAATAAATGATTAAAAAAAAAAAAAGAACCAATTGCCACCAACTCCAGCCAAGAATCAGCCACCTGTCTTCCAATAAGTATAATTTCCATTTTCTGCACATTCAACCTCATCCTATTCATACATTTGCAACCACTTATTTCAGACAGGTATCTTGTCAACATCACTAACTCATTCTCCCATTCTAAGACTGGGAAAAAGAACTGCACATCATCTGCATAAAAAGGGTTGCTTAGACCGTAAGATTGCGTGTGCAAGTTGTAGAATAGTAGCAGTTACGCATATAGCTTAATTTAATAATGAGCTGATAATTGGCATTAACAAGCAAAAATTGGAACTAATTGGCAGTTACCCGCATAGCTACCCTTAGTTGGGATTCTAGAAATTGTGTGCGCAAAATCCATAGCACGCACCTGCAAGGGGGGCATGGATCTGGGAAGGCATGGGCGGATCAGAGGCATCCTAACACTTATACACATAAGTTATAGAATACTGACAATTAGGTGAGGTGTGAGCATTTATACCAGCCTTTGACATGGTGTTGAATGCTTTGATATTGTATCTCTTATTTTTCAAGAATACCATTGGTTAACGATAAGGAAACGTATTGATTTTAAAGTCCTTTCTTTGATTCTTAAATCAATATTTCGGTTAAATTCTGAGGATTTAAGTGCTGATTTTTCCATCTGTAGAAAGAAATTTATCCCTGTTTACTAAGCCGCTCTAGCGGCTGCTGTGCGCTAATGCTGACACAGCCCATTCACTTTGAATTCACTTTGAATGGGCTGTGTCAACATTGCTGTGCGGCTGTTAAAGAATATTTTAAGTCCACTTTCAAGGCCTCTTTTCCTTTTGCTCGGGCCAAAATATGGAATAGATTATCTTTGGAATTAAAGCTTGTACCGTCTTATTTTTCTTTTAGGACAATATTAAAAACTTACTTATTTGAACAATAATTTTGTTTTAAGTTAAAATTTGTTCAGATTTTAATTTTTTTTTTTTAATTTTAGTTAATGTAATTTCGTTAGATTGTTATTTTCTCCTGATTTATGGAATTGTAAACCGCTTTGAATCGTTTGGAATAATAGCGGTATAGAAAAATCCAATAGTATAGCATAGTGTAAGTTCTCACACTTAAAGTTAGGCATGTTACTGTGGACTTCTGCTATTGTTCCATAACAGTAATCATGTGCTCACTAAGCTGAGAGTAGAGAACAGGGAGAGGCAGTTTGAAAGAAGGAATGCCCTAACTGCTATGTTTCACTGTATGTAAGTTTCTATGCTACAAAAGCGAAACTCTTCCTATAGAAATGCATTGGACGGTTACTTTTTTTTGGGGGGGGGGGAGCAGTGTGGTGGTGTTATTTCTCTGAACCCTTGGTCCAATTTGACCCGTTTTCAAACTCAATGTATCTTTGTACCAGTTTTTCCCACATGCCAAGTTTCATTCCATTCCATTAAAGTTTTGAAGAGTTAGCGGCCTTTTTACTAAAGCTTAGAGCCCGCTAAATGCCACGCCTCCTATTTTACTCCTATGGCCCACATGGCACTTAGCGTACACTAATATCTGTTAGCATGTGCTAAGCTTTAGTAAAAGGGCTCCTTAGCTTAACCCCAGGCAGATGGACAGACATTCTCGACACCTTATATCTAATTCTTTCTAACTTCCATTGGATTGGAAAGAATACAAAGGGCACTGACATTTAAGAAAGTATGTGATCAACAAAACAGAGAATTTGCAAGAAGGGAAGGGCAGCCACTGCATAACGTGCTTGCCCCAAGCGGCAGCTGCATGGAAAGGCATCATCACTTACATCCTCCTGTCCTGACTCTGATGCTGGATTCCCCCCCCCCCCCCCCCCCCCCGACCCCTGACTTCCTGCTCACATCCAACTGCAACCCCGCAGCTGAGTCCTGCAGGCCAATAGTCCACAATCCTGTTGACCCAGAAACTCATCTGCAGACTACCTTTTTAGAGTGTTTCTGTGCTGTGAATCGAGAGGTGACAGCAATTCTATTTGGCTGCATGCTGGTAGGACTGTGATCTTATCTGCCATGCCACTTGGAAAGAAGAAGCAGTCTGAAAGGTATGCGGCAACAATTAAAAGGCTGAGCCACTTTCACATCCTACAGATCCTACTGCAATTCCCCATCCTGCTGATCCTGTCCCTGCTCCTGATCCCATGTGTCAAAGAAGACCATCTGAACACTACATCAACTCTGTGGAGTCACCGATCAGAAAAAGGGATCTAGGAGTCATTGTTGATAATACTTTGAAACCCTCTGCTCAGTGTGCGGCTGTGGCAAAGAAAGCAAATAGAATGTTAGGTATTATTAGGAAAGGAATGGAAAACAAAAATGAGGACATTATAATGCCTTTCTATCACTCCATGGTGTGACCGCACCTCAAATATTGTGTTCAATTCTGGTCACCGCATCTCAAAACAGATATAGTGGAATTAGAAAAGGAACAGAGAAGGGCGACAAAAATGATAAAGAGGATGGCACAACTTCCCTATTAGGGACCCCAACTGGGGCTTGCTGCCAACCATGTGTATATTTGCTGGTGTGTCATCAGAGGCATGACCTGGGATCAACTTCTGCCTTCTATTGGAGAACTCATGGCTGTTTCTGTGCCACTAGCAGCCCTGATCTTGCACCTGGGTGGCAATGATTTGAATTTCATCTCTTGCAAACAGATGATTGCTTTGGCAAAATTAGATCTTTTTGAACTGTCACTACTCTTGCCAGCTACTTACATATTGTGGTCTGACATTATACCAAGCTGCAGATGGCCCACATCTACCCTCTGAAGGTGAACAGGCATATTGGTCTGTGCAATTGTTCTATAGGTGGCCGTAAAATATGGCACCATTGGGCCACCCCTTGCATCCCAGGAAATTTCTGCAGGGACCCATCTTTTGGTTATGGCCCAGGATCTGCTTCTCAATGATTTTTAAGAGGCCCTTCACAGACTAGATGTTGTCATCTGCTTATCATACTCTTCAAGAAGGGATGGAGGGGGGGGGGAGGATTCATGACAGGTGGGAAAAGGGGAGTACCTGATTCAATAAAACACCATCAAGAGACCAGTTTTGTGGGACACAGTATTCATGCAGCAATTTTTTAATCGACAATGGACACTCTGCTGACTTGCAACGCTCAACTGGAGAATAAGGCTCCCGTGGACTGAACCACATAGTTGAAGGAGACATCACCAACGTGCGATCTAGCTGGACATTGTGATGGCAAGTTGTTGTGCATCTATCGAGGGTGGGACATTAAAGGACTATGGCTCG
The DNA here is from genome assembly GCF_901765095.1 of Microcaecilia unicolor. Lineage (NCBI taxonomy): Eukaryota > Metazoa > Chordata > Amphibia > Gymnophiona > Siphonopidae > Microcaecilia > Microcaecilia unicolor. Next base: position 110,365 of record NW_021963149.1, on the reverse strand, counting down.
GGTGCTCCCCGGAATTGTTGATGTTTGTTGTACTGCAGACATGTTTTGCCCACATCTGAACAAAATTCCTTGTTGTTATATTGCCTGGAATTTGTGAGTGCAGTGAGAGACCTGACAAGCATGATGCCTGCCCATGTTAGTGAAGATAAAGCAGGTGGACTGTAGTATGGCAGGGAGAAAGTTGAAAATGCAGATTGTCTTGTGATCTTTATCTACCATTAGATTAAATGTCTGTGAACTTGTCTTTTTGGTTTCTTCTTCTTCAGGTCTTTATTTTCTTTAGTTTACAACACTATTGACTTATGCACACACATATTATTCTATTCCATTAAATGTAACATACTTTCATCTTTTACGAAAGATAATTACGGACATTTGCGGGGGAAGGAGGGCCCAGCTAAACTACAATATTGCTATCCTGCCTCATAGAATGCATTTGACTTGCAGCACAGACATGTGCCACACAGAAATAACTGCTGATAGCGGTAGTACAGAATGACAGCACTAATGCTGGCAGCACGGAAAGGCAACGCTGACATGTCCTGCGGGATCTGCCCTTGCAAGAAGCACAAAGCAAGAGAGGGGCCCAGAAGGATGGTGCCAGAAAATTTTGTTGTTTTGTTTTGTTTTGAGCAGGCAGCTGTCTTGTTGAATTCAGATCACAGGATTGGTGGAATATTTTTCAGCTGACCTGGGGGGGAGGGGGAGGGGGAGGACAGGCAATGTGGAACACGGTCCCTGTCTGGGACGTCATCCATCATTTGAATCAGCATGTGCTTTAATTACTGTGTCAGTAAAGCAGGGGGATGGATACTCGGGGAGAGGAAGGGGGGATGTACAAGCAAAACGGGAAATAAAAATCTTTCTTCATCTTTATAATCATCTCCCTGCTTGCACTGAAAGTTCCTCTGGTCTCAGTCATCTGTCCCGCATGGCTTTGCTGTTCGTCAAGTCTGTCACACCAAAATCAAGATTAACCCCTGGTACGCAAGAGCTTTCTTTGCACTGGCACAGGGTGTGGAATATCTGCGGATCTTTAGTGCTGATCATGAACGTTTCTCATTTACTTACAGCTTCTTTCACACTCTACCGTTTCCTCTCAATGCCTTGCACTTCTAAACATGTGATTTAGTAGAACTTGGGGGAGCTGGAGGCATGAGAAGGGCAAACATTAATTGTGTTCTTGATGTTGTACAGTTATACAATGGAATTAATGCAACTGGGGTGGTGTACTGGTGATTTTGTCAGGAGGTCTCTGGAATATGTACTCATAATGTACCATGGTTGACTATTCCAGAAGATATCCCTGCTGGGAGAAGAGATTTGCTGGTAAGAGCAAGGAGCAGCCTGTGAGTTAACTAAAATTAGAGTAAACTTTTAAAATGTCACCATATTCAGGTACTTCCTGTCTGCTTTTCTCCTACTTTCAAGGTAAACGGGGGCCTAGTTTGAGGATAGAGCTTGCAAAGTGGTGGTCCCTTGGGAAAATCTACTGCTTATTCCTGTGATAAGAAGTATAAAAGGGCCCTTTTACTAAGCTGCGTAAGGCTCTACATGCATCCAATGCACGCCAAAATGGAGTTACCGCATGGCTCTTGTGGTAATTTCATTTTTGGCACGCGTCTGATATGCATGGCCGAAAAATAATTTTTATTTTTGGACGTGCTTATTGGACGCGCGCCAAGTGGCATTTGGCAGGTGTAGGCCATTACCGCCCAGTTACCACGTGAGATTTTACCACTAGGTCAATGGCTGGTGGTAAGGCTGCAGACCCAAAATAGCCGTGCGGCAAGCCATTTTTCAGCGCACCTTAGTAAAAGGACCCCAAAATTGGTTTTACTCTTTTGGGATCTTGTTAGGTACTTGTGACCTGGATTGGCTACTGTTGGAAACAAGATACTGGGCTTGATGGATCTTTGGTCTGTTCCAATATGGCAAGGCTTATGCTCTTATGTATTGATCAAACATATCCATTACAAAATGGATATCTATGTAGGTAGAACCTGGCTAATATGATCACGGTATTTTACAAATAAAGATATTCTGACTTATGCAAATGATGCCCTGCAATGGGTCTCACACCCCTCTGCAAACCCCGAGGGCCACCCTGCTTTCTGGTCTCAGAGTGTGTCCTTGCCCAACTGCACTTTCTCTAAATGCATGAAAAATAGATTGCAAACAATTTTTAGTGAATTCCATGTAATTTGAAAACAATTCATTCTGCAGCTTGAAAAGATATGGAAAATACTGTTCAAAACTCATTGGTTAAGAAAACTACAAGAGAACAGTATTCTGCTCATTGCAATGACTAATTATTCCCCTTCCCCACAAGTCTTATTGTGAAATCTTCAGTATGGGGTCCTTTTACCAAACTGTGGTAAAAGGGGGCCTGCAGTAGCGTAAGCACGTGTTTTTGATGTGTGCTGAGGCCCCCTTTTACTGCGGCGGGTAAAAGGCTGCCTATTTGGGGGAAAAAGAAATGGCCGTGCGGTAAGGGCCCTCAGACAAAAACTACACTGGCTTCCACTAAAAGAACGAATTATATTCAAAACCTGTACCCTGGTTCATAAAATCATTCATGGTGAGGCCCCGATATATATGTCAGGCCTCATAGACTTACCAGCCAGGAATACAATAAGATCATCACGCACATTCCTGAACCTCCATTACCCCAGTTGCAAAGGACCTAAATATAAATCAATATATGCATCTAGCTTCTCCTACATCAGCACACAACTATGGAATGCACTACCAAAGGCCATCAAAACAACGCACGACTTGGTAACCTTCCGGAAATTACTAAAGACCAACCTGTTCAAAAAGACTTATCATAATGATCCTTCATAAGTGACCTGATATCAAAACTCGATCAGACCAAGTTATCTGAACTCTCTTTATACCTGTTTACCTAAATCACCTTGTCACCAATGATTGTTATGCATCACCCTTGATCTCTAATACCTGAAATGAAATGTATATCTACTTACTTATAATTTATTTTTATCATTTTTTGTACTTCAAATATAATAGTACTTTGTATTTCTCATTCCGGAAATGGCAATCGCCATTACGGCATAGTGTGAGCCACATTGAGCCTACAAATAGGTGGGAAAATGTGGGATACAAATGCAACAAACAAACAAATAAATAAATAAATAAATAAGTGAACCACTTACCCCTCAGCCATTTTGGTGGGGAGCCCTTAATGCCCCCCATTGAGATAGTGGTAAGGGCTCCTGTGGTAACCCAGCAGTAACCGGACAGCGTGATTACCGCCGGGTAAGTACCGGTACTATGAAAATAAGAAATATTTTTGTATCACCAGAAATGGTGAACGCTAGGGGTGGGAACTACCATCGGGCTCCTGTGGTAGCCTGCTGGTAGTTCTGAATTGGTGCACGTGGGCTTACTGCCGATTTATAAAAGGGCCCCTATGTATGTTTACTTCCTTTTCACCACACAGAAAGGCACATATGTACTGTGCGTGATTCCATTTAGGCATCTTGAACGTGGGTGACAGCAGCCTATTCCAAAACAGAGCTTAGGCGCCTAGGTTCTGTTATAAGGTAACCCCATATTGGCACCAGCATTTTACACCAGCCATAGAGTGACATCCCAGCATATATATGTGTAAGTGTATACTTACATGTCTTTAAATGAGTATTCTAAAGATATATGTGCGCAATGGGCGTATGAATGTTAACACCCAGTTTATATAATTACCCTCCACAAGAGCAAATGCTATACGCTTGCATTTATATGTGCGTTACACTTGCAAATGTACAGAATACAGTTACTTGCATTTGTGCACAATTTAAAAAATGTCAATAATCAACTAAGCACGAGTCTGTAAGTCCACACTTAAGGAGTGTAATCTGGGGAGAACCATGGGAAGGACAGAGATGGGCTTCCCACTCAGGTGCACAAATGTGGGCATGCTTCCAAGATGTGCTGTTTCACGGTAGTTCTGTTATTAGCTTTCAATTTACTGTTTTCAAGTTTACCTCACTTATTGTATTTGTGTTTATTTTTGGTTATTTTACTATTGTTATGCTGTCAACAAAATTGTAAATTTTATGTTAAACTACCTTCTGTGCACCGCCTTGGGTGAATCTCTTCACAAAGGCAGTTAATAAAGCTCAATAAATAAATAAAATTAATTGGTTAATGAGCTCTTAAGCATCCAATTATTGATGTTAAATGACACATTAAAATTTGCGTATGCATCTGGCTGTGTGCTGTTCTATAAGCCATGGCACCTAACTCTAATAGCACGTAACTCAAAGGGGGGGGGGGGGGATGTTAGAGATGTTCTGAAAAGTTGCATGTGTGGATATTGAATCCTGCTTCACTTCTCCCAACTTGGGTGCCAGCGTGTACCGCAGCTTTCAGCAGGCATAAGTCTGACACCTAGAATTGGGTGCGGGAATCAGTGCGACATGTTATTCTATAAAGGGCTCGTGTCCTGTATAGCTTAATGCCTATGTTTTCGGCACCCATTCATGAGTGCCATGTATAGAATCCCTCCCTCCCCCCACGTGACTTGCCTCCCTGCCTTTAGCTCTATGGCTAGGGTAAGTACAGGTGCCTAAGGGTTAGGTACACTGAACTGGGTTATTCTACGTGCCTAGGTTCTGTAATAGAACAGACACCGTATGTATTCTTGGTGTGCTTAAACAGTGGTATCCAGTTATACAGTTGCCTCCTTTGAGAACAGTTGTATCAAGGATTATTATTAGAAGCATGCAAAATAAGACCAAAAATATTATAATGCCTCTGTATCGCTCCGTGGTGAGATCTCACCTTGAGTATTGTGTTCACTTCTGGTTGCTGAATCTCAAAAAAAGATATAGTGGAATTAGAAAAGGTTCAAAGAAGAACAACCAAAATGATAGAGGGGATGAAACTGCTCCCATATGAGGAAAAGCTAAAGAGGTTAGGGCTCTTCAGCTTGGAAAAGGGATGGCCGAGGGGGGGGGGGGGGGGATATGATTGAGACCTACAAAATCCTGAGTGGTGTGGAGCGGATGGTGTTGAATTGTTTTTTCATTCTTTCAAAAGGTACAAAGACCAGGGGACACTCGATGAAATAACATGGGAATACTTTTAAAACAAAATATATTTTCACTCAAATATGCTCTGGAACCATTGCTGGAGAAAGTGGTAACGGTAGTTAGTGTATCTGTGTTTAAAAAAGGTTTGGACAAGTTGCTGGAGGAAAAATCCATAGTCTGTTATTGAGATAGACATAGAGGAAGCCTCTGCTTGTCCTGGGATTGGTAGCATGGAATGGTGCTACTAATTGGGTTTCTGCCAGGTACTTGTGACCTGGATTGGAAGCAGGATACTGGGCTAGATGGACCGTTGGTCTGACCCAGTATGACTATTCTTATGTTCTTAAGGAGCACCTTGAGGGCACTTACTGGAGCCTATTTTATAAAGAAATGTAGACACCTAGGTAACAAGTAACATTTGTGCGTTTAATATACAACAACCACTTATCCCAGCTATAGAGATGGTGTAATTGCTCACACCTAAATTGCTAAAAAAATGTGCACAAATGATATTATTCTATAATTTAAGTGCATATCTGTGCATCCAGACTCTATGTACATGTATGCACACCTTCAAACTTCACACAATCTCATTTAGGCACCATGTTATAGATTAGTAAGTAGCTGAAATATTGGCATTTATGCGCAGACGTATGCATGTATATGCTGATATTCTAGTCAGTTATGCATCTTCTTAGCCCCTAAATGTTAGCATCATCTACAGAATTACCCCCTTTCAGTGTTATTCTTTGTAGCAATTCTTCTTAGCAATGGACAATCTGGATTATAAGGAAATGAATTTAGCAAATTTGCTAAATAGATACTTTTGTTCTGTTTTCACAGAGGAAAATCCTGGAGAAGGACCGCGATGGACTGAAAATAATACAATTGAGAATGGAGTGGATACAGAACCATTCATGGAAGAGAGTGTGTATCAACAACTTGAAAAGCTAAAGGTGGACAAAGCCATGGGACCGGACGGGATCCACCCCAGGATATTGAGGGAGCTCAGAGAGGTTTTGGCGGGTCCTCTTAAAGATTTGTTTAATATATCCTTGCAGACGGGAAAGGTTCCGAGGGATTGGAGAACGGCGGAGGTGGTCCCTCTTCACAAAAGTGGTGATAGGGAAGAAGCTGGAAACTACAGGCCGGTAAGCCTCACTTCAGTTATTGGAAAAGTAATGGAAGCGATGCTGAAGGAAAGGATAGTGAATTTTCTGGAAGCCAATAAGTTGCAAGATCCGAGACAACATGGTTTTACCAAAGGGAAATCGTGCCAAACGAATCTCATTGAGTTCTTTGATTGGGTGACAGGAGAATTGAATCAGGGACGAGCTATGGACGTAATCTACTTAGATTTCAGCAAAGCTTTTGACACGGTTCCCCACAGGAGGCTCTTAAATAAACTGGAAGGGCTGGAAGGTTTGGCAATTAAAATTCAATGCGAAGAAATGCAAAGTGATGCACTTAGGGAACAGAAATCCATGGGAGACGTATGTGTTAGGCGGGGAGAGTCTGATAGGTACGGGCGGAGAAAGGGATCTTCAGGTGATAGTATCTGAGGATTTGAAGGCGACGAAACAGTGTGACAAGGCGGTGGCCGTAGCTAGAAGATTGTTAGGCTGTATAGAGAGAGGAGTGACCAGCAGAAGAAAGGAGGTTTTAATGCCCCTGTATAAGACGTTGGTGAGGCCCCACCTGGAGTATTGTGTTCAGTTTTGGAGGCCGTATCTTGTTAAGGATGTTAAAAAAATGGAAGCGGTGCAAAGAAAAGCTACGAGGATGGTATGGGATTTACGTTCCAAGACGTATGAAGAGAGGCTTGCTGGCCTGAACATGTACACCCTGGAGGAAAGGAGGAACAGGGGTGATATGATACAGACGTTCAAATATTTGAAAGGTATTATTCCGCAAACGAACCTTTTCCGGAGATGGGAAGGTGGTAGAACGAGAGGACATGAAATGAGATTGAAGGGGGGCAGACTCAGGAAAGATGTCAGGAAGTATTTTTTTACGGAGAGAGTAGTGGACGCTTGGAATGCCCTCCCGCGGGAGGTGGTGGAGATGAAAACGGTAACGGAGTTCAAACATGCGTGGGATATGCATAGAGGAATCCTGTGCAGAAGGAATGGATCCTCAGAAGCTTAGCTGAAATTGGGTGGCGGAGCAGTTGGGGGGAAGAGGGGGTGGTGGTTGGGAGGCGAGGATAGGGGAGGGCAGACTTATATGGTCTGTACCAGGGCCGCTGATGGGAGAGGGGGTGGTGGTTGGGAGGCGAGGATAGGGGAGGGCAGACTTATACGGTCTGTACCAGAGCCGCTGATGGGAGGCGGGACTGGTGGTTGGGAGGCGGGAAATACTGCTGGGCAGACTTATATGGTCTGTGCCCTGAAAAGGACAGGTACAAATTCAAGTTAAGGTATACACATATGAGTTTGTCTTGGGCAGACTGGATGGACCATGCAGGTCTTTTTCTGCCGTCATCTACTATGTTACTATGTTACTATGACTTCATTCATTTCACAAGTCAACACTATCTAAGTTTTGCTATTTTTGACTGAGTCAGTCAAGCAGAAACAAGGATAAATCTATGCTGGATATTGATGCCAAGCTGCTGGAAGATTGCTGCCAAAATTTGTAGGTTAGTGCAGGATTTATTTAAATCAATAGACGTGTTCTTGACATGGGGCCTGCCTAATTCAAATATGTCTAAGCTGGGTTCCAGCTGATTTTACTACCTCTAATTCCCATGTAGATAAAGTTGAAATAGGGGCTATTTCATGGTCTGAATAGTACCTCATCAGCGATGAATCATTGCTACTGTATGGATATCATAAAATGGATTAACATGCATTATAGAGAAGCTCTGTGGAGAAAGGGTTACGAGTCTGTGGAGAAAGTGTGTCTGACTATATACATAGACCGCATTAATAACATTGCTCTGATTCAGTAGCAGGGTGGAGCAGGGTCCACTCCTAGGGAGGTCAGGAATAGAATCATTTTTGTTCCATTTGATGAGATGGCCCTGGGGACAATGACAGACCTTCCAGCATTTCACCAGGTGGAGGGAGGGGGAGAAGAGATGGGGAATGGTAGCTTTGGTAGCTCTGCCCCAGATGCTGAGCTCTCCTTAATTGAGCTGTTTACTCAGCACAAAGAAGCAGGATTGAATTTTGCACAGCTGTCTTTGGTTTCCTTCATTTGAAGCGGAACACCTGGTGTGAGGACATTTACAACAATATTGTCTGTCCCATGGTTGTCCTGTTGGGAGCAGGACATAGGGAGGAGAGGTGGTGAAGGAGGGAGAGTTGAAGACACTGCCTTTCCTAATGTACTGGCAGACAGTGACCTTCAACCTTCAAGACAAGTGTACCTGTCAATAAAGATGAGCCCGGTGAATGGATATGGTTTATAAAGGGAGACAGGCGCTTTGTGACCTTCAGCTTCTCTTCCTCTATTCTTTTATTTTTTTTTTCTTTCTGTCTCCTCCCATAATGTTTTTTCTTTTCAATTGCCTTTAGCTGCTCCTGATTCAAAACAATACAATTCAAGCTAAAGTAGCAGTGTTTGCTTAGTTTTTTTTGTCAAATGTCTATGACCTTCTATCCTCTTGGAAATGTAATGCAGTCAGTATTTTAACACAACCACTTCTCAGTAATAGTAAAACCAAAATTCTGAGAATAATTTTTTGAGTTTCAATGTAAATACAGCTATCAGTGCAATTCTTGTGGCTCTGCAATTTGGGAGCATTGCTCTCCTTCTGCAGCATGGAACATGAGGTCTTGGGAAAGATGGAGCGAAGGCTCCTGGCAGTGGCATTTTAGAAGTGCACTCGGCAGAAATGGGAAAGCAGCCAGGCAGTCCCACAGTTTTAGCTGTGCCTTGCTAGAATATACTGCCACTTTAACAGCACATATAGTGAACATTTAGTTGGCACCTACCTTGGGCAAAATTGTTACTGAAATCAGGTGACTGAGCTTGTCTAAATGGATTTTTAGCCAACTGATGGGCTGATGATCAGAAGCAAACACGGTCGCTAGAGGCCATTAGCGCCATACTAGCACCTGTGTTTGCGCCCGCCCGATGATCAGAGCCAGTGAGCGTGTGTAATAATGCACTTGCCAGCTCTGAATGTAAATTCAAGAGTCTCCCACATTCATTCCTCATGATCGGCGGTCAACGTGCCGAACAAGGGTGCTGCTACCACTGCAAACCTTATGACAGCTAGGAGTTGGCGTTAGGGTTTGCTTAGGAGGGAGGAATGAACTTGTGTGTGTGTGTATTTTCATAACTTGAGTACTTCCAACTCTAAAAATATGCATCCCTGGGGGTGTAAAAGTAACATCTTCTAGGTTTGACAAGGTTAATCATAGTGGCTGGAACAATCCTTCCATTTTAGCAACTAAACAAACAGGGTCCGATTTGTTGGCATGTGCCATTGTGATCATTGGAGCTTCAGCCTGGAACTGGTTACCTGCTGATTAGATAAGATAGAAAAGAGCTGCTTTAATTTGGGACACAAAAGCTATTTTTAGGCATCTTTTGATAGAAAGCCCACCTCAATTGACACCTCCCTCAAGACAGCCTTTGATAAACTAATCTGTGTTATTCAGATCCCACCCACCCACCCACCAACCCCATCTCCTTCGCTCAGATTTACCCAACTATATAAACTGTCTTCTGTTAAACTCCTCTACTTCTAGGCTTTAAAAGACCCTTTTTACATAGGTTGTCTAGGTTGGAAGTGAAATGGCCATGTTAGGACAGTCATCATTTCCACACAGTTTTATAAAAGACCCACTGAATGTGAAACCTTTTGTAAAACACATATAGGGCTGGATTCTGTATATGGTGCATACATTTACGCATGGTAAGCAATAATGCCTAAGCGTATTCTAAATACTGTGCATAAATTTATGTGCAGTATTTAGAACTAGTAAAAAAGGCCCGTTTCTGACACAAATGAAACGGGCGCTAGCAAGGTTTTCCTCGGAGTGTGTATGTTTGGGAGAGTGTATGTGAGAGTGAGTGTTTGAGAGTCAAAGTGAAAGTGTGAGTCCAATCCATGCTCCTCTGTCACCTGGCCCCTCAATTCATCCCTATCCAGCAATTCCGCTGTCTCCCTGAGGCCTGCCCTGCAATCCATATGCATCCATGGCCATCTGTCCCCTCCATTCATCCCTATCCAGCAATTCCCCTCTCCCTGAGTCCTGGCCTTCCAATCCATGCCCATCCATGCTCCTTTGTCACCTGGCCCCCTCCATTTTTCCCTATCCAGCATTTCCCCTCTCTGCCTGAGGCCTGCCCTGCAATCCATATCCATCCATGGCCATCTGTCCCCTCCATTCATCCCTATCCAGCAATTCCCCTCTCCCTGAGTCCTGCCCTTCCAATCCATGCCCATCCATGCTCCTCTGTCACCTGGCCCCTCCATTCATCCCTATCCAGTAATTTCCCTCTCTGCCTGAGGCCTGCCCTGCAATCCATATGCATCCATGCCCATCTGTGCCCTCCATTCATCCCTATCCAGCAATTCCCCTCTCCCTGAGTCCTGCCCTTCCAATCCATGCCCATCCATGCTCATCTGTCACCTGGCCCCTCCATTTTTCCTATCCAGCATTTCCCCTCTCTGCCTGAGGCCTGCCCTGCAATCCATATGCATCCATGGCCATCTGTCCCCTCCATTCATCCCTATGCAGCAATTCCCCTCTCCCGGAGTCCTGGCCTTCCAATCCATGCCCATCCATGCTCCTTTGTCACCTGGCCCCTCCATTTTTCCCTATCCAGCATTTCCCCTCTCTGCCTGAGGCCTGTCCTGCAATCCATATCCATCCATGGCCATCTGTCCCCTCCATTCATCCGTATCCAGCAATTCCCCTCTCCCTGAGTCCTGGCCTTCCAATCCATGCTCCTCTTTCACCTGGCCCCTCCATTCATCCGTATCCAGCAATTCCCCTCTCTGCCTGAGGCCTGCCCTGCAATCCATATGCATCCATGCCCATCTGTGCCCTCCATTCATCCCTATCCAGCAATTCCCCTCTCCCTGAGTCCTGCCCTTCCAATCCATGCTCCTTTGTCACCTGGCCTCTCCATTTTTCCCTATCCAGCATTTCCCCTCTCTGCCTGAGGCCTGCCCTGCAATCCATATGCATCCATGTCCATCTGTGCCCTCCATTCATCCCTATCCAGCAATTCCCCTCTCCCTGAGTCCTGCCCTTCCAATCCATGCCCATCCATGCTCATCTGTCACCTGGCCCCTCCATTTTTCCCTATCCAGCATTTCCCCTCTCTGCCTGAGGCCTGCCCTGCAATCCATATCCATCCATGCCCATCTGTCCCCTCCATTGATCCCTATTCAGCAATTCCCGTCTCCCTGAGTCCTGGCCTTCCAATCCATGCCCATCCATGGCCATCTGTCACCTGGCCCCTCCATTTTTCCCTATCCAGCAATTGCCCTGTCTCCCTGAGGCCTGCCCTGCAATCCATATCCATCCATGCCCATCTGTCCCCTCCATTCATCCCTTTCCAGCAATTGCCCTCTCTCCCTGAGCCCTGCCCTCCCAATCCATGGCCATCCATGCTCCTCTGTCCCCTGCCCCCTCCATTCATCCCTTTCCAGCAATTGCCCTCTCTCCCTGAGCCCTGCCCTCCCAATCCATGGCCATCCATGCTCCTCTGTCCCCTGCCGCCTCCATTCATCCTTTTCCAGCAAGTCCCCTGTCTCCCTTCCATGACCCCCCCCTTGCATCCATGCTCCCCTCTCTCTCCCATGTCCCAGCCTGGGCCGCCCTCTTCTTTCCCCCCCCCCCCCCCTCGCATCCATGCTGTCGTTTCTCCCCTTGCCCTCCCGGTCCCATTGTTTTTCTTTTGTGGCCACCCTCTTCGCTCCCCCCAACATGGTTTTTATTTTTTTTTTCTTGTTTTTAAATGTACCTCCGTGGTTCCGGCAGCGAAGCGTCAGGGAAGGAGGCGGTGCTCCCGACGTCTAGGTTTCCCTTCGCTGTGTTCCGCCTTCTTTTGACGTCATCCTTGACGTCAGAAGAAGGCGGAACACAGCGAAGGGAAGGCTAGACGTTGAGAGCGCCGCCTCCTTCCCTGACGCTTCGCTGCCGAGCGTTGCGATTGGTTGAGTGTCATTGCTCCGCCCTCGACGTCATCACGTTTGACGCGTGGGCGGGGCAGACACAATGCGATCTCACCCCCTTCACTTTGGCTAACAGAGGCTTCATTCGAACGTTGGAGGTGCGTTTTATATAGAGAGATATGCTTAGGCATAGTTAATGCAACTGAATCTACGTGCATCCATTTACACTAATGAAAAGTCCTGGTCCTTATTTTATAACTATGCGTATACATTTTGGAAAGCCCACGAAATGCCCATAACCACACCCATAACTACATCCATTTTCACCTGTGTGTGTTAGATTTTGCCTATGCGCATTAGAATTTAGGTGCAGTACATTATGGAATGCACTTAACAATCTATGCACGTAAATTCTAATTATTGTAATTAGTACTCATTATTGCTTAAGAGCTGTTAACAATGCTGATTAACTTGTTACACCAAACAAGTTAATTCATAGTTATACAATATGCCTGGATTAATGCACAGAAACACATGTAAATCTAGGCACAATATATAAAATCTGGGGGATAGGGGTGAATTCTATATATGGCACAAAAAAATTAGCGTTGTGTTATGATTCTGCCGGTTTGGCTGAGGGGGAGGGGGGACGTCTCTTCTGATTGGCTGCCAGGGGTTGTGCTGACGTCAGGGGATAGTACTTTAGCCTGCAGCTGAAGAGTTTCTCTGCTTTTGCGTTACTTATCTGGTGGTAACAGGAAAGCCTGATAGGTTTCTCTCAGAACGTGCTCTAGGTTCTGACAGGGATCTGTGTTGATTTAGAGTATTCTTTTCCTTCCCTCTGGGTTAGCTGCTGCTGTGTGTGTGTGTGTGTGCGTAGCTCTGTAATCAGGGTCAGCTGCTCGTTTGTTTAGTGGGGGCTGGGCATTGCTCAGCCTCCGGGGCTCTGGGCTGAGTGAGAGCGTTCTCCTTTGTTTGTTTGTTTTAAGGATTTCTCTTCCCAGTGTCCTGGCCTGCTGGCTCAGTGAGTTTAACCCTTTGTGTACTGTGTGTATTGTATTCCTGCCTCTGCCAGTGTGTTTGTTTGGATGGGCCCCACTCCCTCTCGGAGGGGAAGCATTCTCCCTGATTGTTTGTTGATTTATGGCACTCTCTCTCTGCTGGCTCTACAAGCTTAACCCTTTATGTTCTGTGTGCCTCTGTCTACAGTGGGTTTGAGGCAAAGGCTTTCTGCCTTCCTTTGTGTTTGGTTCCTCTGGCTTCTGCCTGGGGCTCCTACCCTGGTGGGGAGGGGGTTGCTGTGTTAGTTCCCCTGTCCTGCGCTAGTCCCCTGCGTGGGCGTGGCCCGCTCTGGTCCTTTGTTTCCCCCTCTGCCCTATTGCTGGTGTTCAGCGCGTGTCTGGCATCTTGGGGCCCTCTGGGTTCTTTCACCCCTCCCTGTGTGTGATTGGGTTCCAGTTCAGCCGTGAGGCTCGCACGAGTGGCTCTGTCTGCGTGGGTTCCGGTTCGGCCGCGAGGCCCGCCTGTATGCCTATTTCCCTTCTTCCTGAGGGACTGGGGGGAGGGGTAGCTTAGGGGGTATTGTGTAGCTGGGGTGTGCGGTGGTGGGTCGGTCTCCCCTTGGCCTGGGTCGGCGCCCTGCTGGCCTCGGCCAGGGCCCAAGGGCTCATGACCAACCCAACGGATTACATGTTGAAAAAAGCGTTTTCCTATAAGCCGCACTTAAAGTTAGGCATGGTTTAAAGAATAGCATTTACACCAGAGAATCTGGCACAGCCATTTGCACCAACTGAAATATGGTACAAATCTTTGTGCTTAAAAGTAGGTGCATTTCCCCCTTATTCTATAACTATGCACGTTAATTTTAGGAATGCCTCCATTCCTCCAATAACCCTCCCTTTCCTGCACCCCCTTTATGAGCTCACACATAAAATTTTGGCACAGATCCCATACCTAAATTTACATGCATATAACCCAATTAAATCTAATTAGTGCCAAAAATTGCTTGATACCAAACCAATTATCAGCGTTCAGCTCACTATTCAATTAAATTGATTGTGCAAATTGGGCATGTGCCCAAATTTGCACGCTCAATTTTTAGCAAGTTTTATAAAATTAGGGGGATAGGGCCATGGGAAGTACATGTGCAATTTATCTGTGTGGGTATAAATAACGCACATTAATGCATATTAGTGACTGGCAATGTGGCAATACCTTTTAGTAAATCTAGCTGATTTTCTGCAGATCTTCAAACTCCTGATGCAGGCCTTGTAGGCCGTAACACGATTAGTGGTGTGAGACTCTTGATTTGGTCACCTCCACTGTTTTGTTTTCTTTTTGTGTGATGCCCGTGGAGGATAGATTTTCTGTTCCTTTTGCGCCTTTTCATTCGTGACCAGCACACAGTACTATCGGGTATGTTGTTGACATTTCCTATGTCCTTGCAAACCAGAGCCCATCCCTACTGATATCTGCCAGCTTCACTCTCTAGCTCTCTTTTCCCAGCCCCAGCCTCTATTAATTTACCGGGGTATGTTCTTTCGCTCACAGGTAAAAGGGTTGAGTGAACCACTAGAATGCTCATTTCAGGGTCAGCTCCCCTGTCTATTCACCAGGAAGGAATCATTATACAGCCCACAACCCTGAAATTAAACAATGAACAGATATGGGGAATGTGGGGAAACAATTAACTTGCTCACTTCTTAAACGATGAGATGTGGCACAAAATAAGCAACTGAAATGCTTCTGATGCATCTTTAGGCTATCATAGCAGGTTGAAACTTTCACAATTCACTCCCTAAAATCCTAGAGTTTGCGATTCTGTTCTATCCTTTGTATTTTATGTAAACTTAAGGACACATTGTTCCTTGCCATTGGTATGGGGAATGAATGAATACAGAGTAATCTGGTGCCAACAATGTTTGCACTAGGAAATATGATGCTATTCCACTTGGGAACTGTTCATGCCACGTCATGGCAGTAGATTAAAGAAATAATGAAGAAAGAAAAAAATAAAACAATTGTTTTTAGCAAATTGCCAGTAGTAGTAGAACAATTCAGTCCCAGGGTCCATATTGGTGGTGATGGCTGGTGAGAATAAGGCAATTCCTCCTGTAGACATCCTGCCCCTAATTCCTCTCAGGTGACTGTTCTCTGTGAGAATTCTTGCTGGCTGCCTTATTTTCCTTGAATTACTCATTTCTTTGGGAAGGGGCCACTTCCTTCCAGCCTGACCTTTGTCTTTCTTTTGAATTAAAACTTTTACTTTCCCTGTAACAAAACGATTCTTTTGAATTTGAGCTTTTCACCCCTGCTTCCCATCCTTCCTTAAAGTCAGATTCTGATAAGTTTTGTTGGCATAGCAATTTTACATGTAACCGTAGGGTACCTCTGAAACTGAAGCCAGGGTCACCTACTTTCAAGACCCTACACGTAAGTGGAAGATTTTGAAAGCCTGCATGTCTATGGAGAACTGATTAAGGAACCATCCTCCAAAACTCTCATTTGTGGAAATTCTTTATATATATATATATATATATATATATATATATATATATATATACAGTTTAACAATATATACACAAGTATACTCGTGCTCAAGAAACATTTACCCGTCTTACGATACTGAAAATACTAAAAAGAAGAAAAAAAATTAAGTAACAAATTCCTAAGCCTAAGACCAAGAATATTAGACCACAACCTTGGGGAGAGTGAAAAAAGGGTAAAATGTGCAGCTTTCTTTAAATTAGTCTCTTTGTTTTCTAACTCCTGTTACTCTATTTTATCTGTCCATGTTCCACCTTTACTTACACACTACGCTGTATATTAAGATGTTTTAATATGTATTGCGATGACATTGTAAATAGCATACTATGCACTACATCAGAAGGTAAGAATAGCTATACTAGGTCAGATCAATGGTCCATCTAGCTTCCCTATGTCCATCTCAATAACAGACTATGGAATTTTCCTCCAGCAACTTATCCAAACCTTTTTTATACCCAGATACACTAACTGCTTTTACCACATCCTCTGGCAGCGAGTTCCAGAGCTTCATTATTCTTTGAGTGAAAAAATATTTCCTCCTATTTGTTTTGAAAGTATTTCCATGTAATTTCATTGAATGTCCCCTGCTCTTTGTACTTTTTGAAAGAGTGAAAAATCGATTCACTTTTACCCGTTCTACACCACTCAGGGTTTTATAGACCTCAATCATATCCCCCCTCACCCATCTCTTTTCCAAGCTGAAGAGCCCTAACCTCTTTAGCCTTTCCTCATACAAGAGCAGTTCCATCCCCTCTATCATTTTGGTCGCTCTTCTTTGAACTTTTTCTAATTCTGCTATATCTTTTTTTAGATTCGGCAACCAGAACTGAACACAATACTCAAGGTGAGATCACACCATGGAGTGATACAGTGGCATTATAATATTTTTGGTCTTATTTTGCATCCCTCTCCTAATAATTCCTAGCATCCTGTTTGCTTTTTTGACTGCCGCTGTACACTGGGCAGAAGATTTCAGCATATTGTCTACAATGACACCTAGGTCTTTTCTTGAGTGCTGACTCCTTAAGTGGACCCTAGCATCAGATAACTATGATTCAGATAATTCTCTGCTCCCCTAGGCAGACAGTTACCTTTCCCCTGGTAACCCAGCTCTGTTGCTGGATTCCTCTTTCTCTCCACTGGCCTCCCTTATTTGCATACTCTTTTTCCCTTGTTGCAACAAGCTGTTTGTCCAAGCCTAGCTTGTGGGTAACTGCTATTTTCCTTTCTGTGGCTGATTTGGTCACATCAGTTATTAACATGGATTAAAGCCAATAATTGGCTGTTAACTCCATTTAACAGCTAATTATGCAATTTTTTGAAATATATTTTTATTTGAAAATCAACCAGCAACAAGACAACAATAATAATAACATAGACTTTCACATATATCTTCTCTCTTTATTTATTAGGATTTTGCTTATACCTGTAGTGGTTCAATGGGATCTACTTTCAGGTAATCTGGGTATTTCTCTGTATGTGGAGGGCTCATAATCTAATTTTGTACCTGGGGCAATAGAAGGTTAAGTGACTTGCCGAATGTCACAAGGAGCAGCAGTGGGGTTTGAACCACCCACCACTAGACATCAAGACTGCTACTCTAGCCACTAGGCCACTCCCCCACTCCTATAGCCCACTACCCACATCACTTCCCCTGCCCCATAGAACTGAACTTCCAGACTTGGTGGACTCCTATCCAAGCCCAAAATAGTCTGAGAGTCATGTACTAAACTGTAAAATTAACAATTTAAAATCTAACGACGTGCCCTATGTGGTAATACTGTCCATAAAGGTTCCCATATTTGTTGAAATTTCCGCCAGCCGACAGGATGATTCCAACCAGCCTTGAGGCATTCCATGACCATTACACCATACAGTAAGTTCAGCCATTGAATCCAATTAGGTGCAATTTCACTTAACCAAGAACAAGTAGTTCAGGAAGGTATGTGCAGTTTTATTTGGTTTACATACAACAGTATCACAGCAATTAAACATGAAAACAGTAGCTAAAAGTGGGAGACGTAGATCAAAAATTTGTTGAACTTTGAGATTTCTCCCCAAAAATGTTGTATCACTGGGCATCACCAAAACTTGTGACCTAGAGTCGCTTCACGTTGTATACATTTTAAACATTGACTACTTTGTGCTACTCCCATCAAGAATGCTCTGCGAGGTGATATGTAAAGCTCTGTGAAGAACTTTATATTGTTGTTCCTGATATGTTGTAGATGTCAATTTTACATAAATAAATCTGAAGATATTGGTGTACCTAGATCTCTGGACCAAGCTTCAGCTTGTTTTTGAAAGCTCAGGGGTTGGGTTGTAAATCAGCTCATAGAATCTTAAAGTAGAAGGATACTCTCCAGGTTCTGTCACTTCCCAAAAGAAAACCTCCTCCACTTGCTCAGATGCATCTTCAATCAATGTTTCTGCTGGTAGCAAAGAGATATACCCCCAAATATTCAGTGTGATATATATATATATATATATATATATATATATATATATATATATATATATATATGGCCGCCCTTGCTCTCAGTAAAATACAGGTCAATGGCTCAGGCTAAAGTGCTAGGCCTCTGCAAGCAAATGGCTCATAATAAGAGCTGGGCTTCTCTTAAAAATCCAAAGTCATCTCTGATACAAAATACATTTTTCTGCAGCACAAGCTGAACTGAGTTCTCAGGGAGCTGGCATGGGAGGGGGTCTTTTGCTCTTATAAACATGCCTGGGACTGGCATCAGTGAAGAGTCATGAAAGATGTTTTGGGCTAATGAAAGTAGATAGGGGGTAGATGTACGTAGTTAGAGAGTACTCAGAGGGAGGGGGAGCTGAGAATAGCTGAGAAGAGCAGAATGACCGATGAAGTCATCTCGCCACCTGTGCTTTGCACCCCTTTTGTGTATAGTTAGAACCTGGGACCTAATGAAGTCACCCTTATCGGTTCCTTATCAACTGATAAGGGATAGCAAGTTCTGCTGACAAAGCTGGATCCCATTGGAATCCATTGGGTTGAGACAGTATAAAGGAAGCACCCTGAGACGTGTAAGACGCAGAAGGAGAGAGAGAGAGACAGACGCAGATACAGAGGCAGAGGCAGATGCTGATAGAGGAGAGAGACTGAGTACCACCGAGAGCCGATGTGTCGTGTGATTCTGTTCCACTGTATGATTGACTGAATTGCTGGTATCCTCATTATTGGGTAATGTATCAATGCTAATTAATACTAATAAACTATATCTCTTTAACTAATTAAAACTGGGTTCCTCTTTAATTACAGACTTAGCTACGGCTGAGCCTGTACCGAACTGCCATGAGCAGATTCAAGGTTGGGAAAGCTAGATATTTGGAGGACATATGTAACTTTGTCAAGAGAGATGAGACGGGCCACTGCTTCCGCTGCTTGATTAGCAAAGGCAGATTCAGAGAAAATAAACAATATATATATACATACAGTATATACAGTATATATATATATATCTCACACTGAATATATATATATATTTCACTCTGAATATTGGGGGGTATATCTCTTTGCTACTTTAAGATTCTATGAGCTGATTTACAACCCAACCCCTGAGCTTCAATTCAACTGGATTCAATTCCCACTGCAGCTCCTTGTGACTGTGGGCAAGTAACTTAACCCTCCTTTGCCCTAGGTACAAAATAAGTACCTGTATATATGTATACCGCTTTGAATGTAGTTGCAAAATACCACAGAAAGACAGTGTATGAAATCCCATTTCCCTTCCCTTTAAACTCGTTTTTAAATGATGAGGTAACTTGCCTGGTGCAGCATGCAAGTCATAGCTTGTAGCAAGGGGTGAGACTAAAGCACCTTCAAACTGAATTGGTGTGTAATGATCAAGTCATCTTTATCCAATCTGTAATTTGTCATAGGCGACAGACTCTGCAATAATGATCCAAGTCCGGTAATCCCAAACCACCCTGATTAGGGGAATAAGTTAGCTGTCTGTGTGGGAAGCGGGCCTTATAGAAAACTCTGAACAAGGCACTGAAGTAAAAACTTGTCTTTTCTGTGTAACAGAATCGGAATCGTTTGAAATATATAAAGCCATTTTGTCAAAATCACCATCCTGAACAATGCTAGACGTCTTATCATGGATAGAAGCAAAGTTGAACGGCCAATCATTAAATTAAGTTGTGTGTGCAACTGATCTTATTCGATAAACTATGCATGCAAATCTGGGTGCTAAGCCTAAATTTGGGTGCGTAAGTTTATAGAATTAGGGGATATATGAATAAATGTTTAGAATACTATGATTTATACACATATGTATGCACTTACATGCCTATATGTCAGAATGCTGTTTATGTGTATTTCTGCAAATACCACTTACTTTGTATGTATTTGCAAGGACCATACACAGGGCCATAGCATAGGTGGGACATAGGCAGGGCTCCCACTTAAGCATGTAACTTAGAGAATACTGCAAGTTATGTATCTACTGCACTTAGATACTAACATAAGCCTTGAAAATCTGGTGGTTTAGGATAGGTAGGCAATCTTCTGAGTGGTTTTTCCTTGACCGATTTTGGTATTTGAGTTATCTAGGTAATCTTTCATGTAGTTTTGTTCGATTGTCCTGACACTGGAGCTCCAGGATGATGCGTGTACTGGTCGTTGTTTTTCCCCTCCAATTTTGTCTCTGGATTTTATGTTAAATATCATAGTCTTAAGGTTTCAATTGTTATGCTAGCCTCATACCTTTCCTATTTGTGGCTTGTCCAGTTTGAGTTTGATGTTTGTTTGATTTCCAAAATTGTGCTTTTATTGTAAACCACTTTGATGTTCTTTTCTTTGAAAGGCGGTATATTAAATATTACTAAATTAAATTAACATTTACACTAGCTCTATGGCTGACATAATGCTCATGCCTAAATGTTAAGCTCAAGTATATCTGGTTATACAAGTATTCTATAGAGTGGAACCATAGCTTAATGGTTAGTGCAATATATCAAATCCACAACCTTTTACAGTTTATTAAATTTGCTTTACTGCTTGGCTCTCTAACACAGAGAGATCGTAGTACCTAGATTCCTATAGAACAGGCTCCTACCTTGCACCCTCTGGATGCCTAATTCTAGGTGATCTGTTATAGAATTATCTCTATTCTGAAGTCCTGCTACTTATATATAAGTAGGACCTTTTCTAAAACCACTGCTTATATGTATGCTCATATGATTGTGTAAATTTGTTTTAATACATGTAAATTTCACCTAGCTCTTCTAAACTCACCTCCAAACTATAAAATGTTTCTTATAACTATTGCTGCAAAGCCAATGAATAAAACTATGTATAGACTTTGAACCTGTGTGGGCAAATATGATAATTTACCCCCACGGCAACATAACTGGCCTACAGCACAACTCCTCAATGTATAAAGTATCAGCATACGCAGACGACATCTTACTATACATAACCAACCCTCATACCTCTCTTCTGGCTCTTTTCTCATTAATAGACTCCTATGCAAAGATTTCAGGCTACAATTTAAACCAGTCCAAAACAGAAGCACTTCCTCTTAATTTTCACGCTACTTCAAATCACATCCAACCATATGGATTAATCTGGTCCCCTTCTAAAATCAGATATTTAGGTGTTGAAATTAGTCATAATCTAACAGATACCTTACATATTAATAGTGAAAATATTTTAAAATTTCTAAAACATCTAATTTCAACTTGGCACCCCCTACATATCTCTTGGTGGGGAAGACTCGAAACAATTAAAATGATGATCTCTCCTAAAATCAACTTTATTCTCAGTATGATCCCCTTTCTTTTCCACAATACTTTCTACAAACAAATTGACAAACTCCTCTCTTTTTTGCTTTGGAAAACGAAACCCCTGCGAATATCCATGTTGAAACTTAAAGCCCCCGAAGAGAAATTTGGAGTCCTTTTTCCTGATTTTCAACTATATCATAAAGCATTTATAATTGAACAAGGTTATTATTGGTTCTCCTCCCAAGCTCCCCCAAAATACCTACCAAACACGAACCTTCTTTTACCACAATAACACTGGTATTTGTTCATACTGCAACTGGCGAACGCCGTTGCGGTACCATGTAAGCCACATTGAGCCTGCAAATAGGTGGGGAAATGTGGGATACAAATGAAACAAATAAAATAAAATAACATAAATGAAGTAATATTATAAAACAATGACGGTTGTGTGGAGTAACTAAAATATTCTGATTTCTAATAGTGCCATGTTTTAGACAAATGTCTGCCTTGGGAAAAATAATTTGAATAAAACACCACAGGTAATACCCCTTTAATATCTCTGTGGTTCTTAAATATCTTTATGTTCAAAGTGTTGATAGGTGAATTCCTGCTGCCACTTGGCAATTTGTTACTGCTGCTCAAAATCAGCTCCAGCACCTTTTGCAGTTCTACATACCTATACCCATACCTCCTTCACTCCACTAGGCTCCTGCACTGATCAGCTGGGGGAATATATCCCACTTTCTTACTGTATGGTGATAGACTGGCAGAGTTCTTTTTGCTGGCAGAAAATAAATTGAAATTCAACATCCCAGGCCTTTAAGAAAAGTTCTGTTATTCCCCGCAGCTTTGGAGATCAAGACCGTTCTGGCCCTTTTCCATAACACTTCTACAAAACATCAATCAAATTTCACTTAACATGGGAATACAAAATTGAATGATTTAGGATATAGAATATTATACTGTTGTCTATTTCAGAGAGGTGAAAGCCTGTAACTCCACTTGTGCACTCCCTTCTACTGCTCACTCCCTCAGCTATCACTAAATTGATGTGTAATATTTTCAGGCCCCTGGGATGTATGAGGCTTAACAGACAGGAAATATTTTCAGGGAGAAATGTTGCTTAAATGAACATAAGTTGAGGAGGGGCCTGGTGGCCTAACCCCCACCCCAATATTTAACGTTATTTAATTGGTCAGAAATGGCCACTGACTGGTTAAATAGC
Source organism: Microcaecilia unicolor (assembly GCF_901765095.1). Lineage (NCBI taxonomy): Eukaryota > Metazoa > Chordata > Amphibia > Gymnophiona > Siphonopidae > Microcaecilia > Microcaecilia unicolor. Next base: position 87,702 of record NW_021963149.1, on the reverse strand, counting down.
ATTTTTGTGGTTAACTGCGAATATTCAGCGACAGTTAACCAGTTAACTCCTGCTGAATATTTCCAGTTAGCGCTTACTGCTAAACTGGTTATGTTGTGCGACTTAGCCAGTTAAGCACAGATATTTAACGCCTAACCAGATAAGTTTAGCGCTTAGTATGACCACATAAATAGCAGTCCTATTTTTAACCACTAACAACTTGATTGATCAGTGTTGAATATTGGCTTAACCAGTTAACTTTTTTGTGACCCCCCACCCCCCAAAAAATGGTTATTGAATGCTTGTGGACAGATATGGCCCAGCATTGAATATCTGGGTTTAATGCCGGTGGCAGACAGCAAAGGTGCTGCCTGCTGCCACCTAAATATTGTGCTCCTAGTGACTAGAGGAGGGGGAGGAGCTAAGAATCAGAGAAAGCCTGGGTTCAAATCCTGCATGTGCTTGTGCCTACCAACTTAAATTATAAGCTCTTTCTGGGGCAGAGATCCTTCTACTATACCTGAAATGTAATTCTTCTCAAACATATATTTGGAGACATGAGTTATTAAATCTAAATCCCCTGCAGCTAACTGTTGGTCAAGAACAGAGTTTTCAGTCTGTTTTTATTTTCCCCCATAGTGGTGTGTGCATGTTTATGTTTATTGTATGTGTATTATATCAGTGTTTCCAAAGTCCAGTCCTAGAGTACCCCTTGCCTGTCAGGTTTTCAGGCACCATATATAGAATCTAGTCCTATATGCCTAAAAACACCATATGGTATATACAGTAAGTTTTTTCTAGCGAAAAAGGTGCCATACTCAAATGCCAGACCACCTTTTAGGGAAGGGGTGATCACTGAGGGACTCACCCCACAATAGCCAGGCCCCCTACAAGCAGTCACAGAATCTATGACAAGGCAGAATTTCTGTGTAGAGGCTGAGCTCTTTCATTAAAACTTGGGGACCATGGGTCAATTTTAGCAGATAATGGAAAAGGTGCAAGTATTCAGTTCTCCCAAGTACCCCCTCAAAAAAGCCCTGGGTATATTTCCAATAAATCACTCCAGAGATAAATGTCTAGGGCAAAAATAAAATGTGATAAAAATGACTGCAAACGGGAGAACCAAAAATATAACGATTATTAGTGTAAATTGCTGCAAACAGGAGAACCAAAAACACCACCCGATCATCTTGAAATCCCTATGGATTGAAATTCCATGTGTAAAGGGGAAAAGGATAGTGAGAGGAGCGTACTACCGTCTGCTTGGCCAAGATGAACAGACAGATATAGAAATGTTATCGGAAATTAGAGACGTTAAAAGCAGGGCAACACAATAATAATGGGTGATTTCAACTACCCCAATATTGACTGGGTAAATGTAACATCAGGGCTTGCTAGGGACATAAAATTCCTTGACAAAATCAAGGACTGCTTTATGTAGCAGCTGGTACAGGAGCCAACAAGAGAAGGAAAAATTCTAGATCTAGTCCTTAGTGGAGCGCATGATCTGGTGTGGGAGGTAATGGTGTTGGGGCTTCTTGATAACAGTGATTATAGTATGATCAGATTTGATATTAGCTATGGAGTAAGTATACGCAGGAAATCCAATACATTAGCGTTTAACTTTCAAAAAGGAGACTATCCTGTTTATAATCGAAATAGAAAAACGCCTATATTGTGACCCAAATCGGGAGATAGACGTTTATCTCACAAAAATGAATAAAGCGGTATAATCGAAAGCCGAATTTGGACGTTTTCAACTGCACTCCGTCGCGGATGCGGACAAAGTTGATGGGGGCGTGTCAAAGGCGTGGTGAAGGCGGAACTGGGGCGTGGTTATCGGCCGATCAGAGATGGGTGCCTTTCGCCGATAATGGAAAACAAATATGCGTTTTTAGCGAGAATTTAGGGCACTTTTCCTGGACCCTGTTTTTCCACGAATATGGCCCCAAAAAGTGCCCTAAATGACCAGATGACCACTGGAGGGAATCGGGGATGACATCCCCTGACTCCCCCAGTGGTCACAAACCCCCTCCCACCACAAAATATGCCGTTTCACAACTTTTTATTTTTACCCTCAAATGTCATACCCACCTCCCTGGCAGCAGTATGCACGTCACTGGAGCAGTGATTAGGGGGTGCAGTGGACTTCAGGCAGGTGGACCCAGGCCCATCCCCCCCACCTGTTACACTTGTGCTGGTAAATGGGAGCCCTCCAAACCACCCCCCAAACCCACTGTACCCACATGTAGGTGCCCCCCTTCATCCGTTAGGGCTATAGTAATGGTGTAGACTTGTGGGCAGTGGGTTTTGAGGGGGATTTGGGGGGCTCAACACCCAAGGGAAGGGTGCTATGCACCTGGGAGCTGTTTTACCTTTTTTTTTTTTTGTAAAAGTGCCCCCTAGGGTGCCCGGTTGGTGTCCTGGCATGTGAGGGGGACCAGTGCACTACGAATCCTGGCCCCTCCCATGAATAAATGTCTTGGAGTTATTCGTTTTTGAGCTGGGTGCTTTCGGTTTCCATTATCGCTGAAAAACAAAAACGCCCAGCTCAAAAAAAGATAAACGTCCATGTTTTTCGAAAATACGGTTCGGTCCGCCCCTTCACGGACCCGTTCTCGGAGATAAACGCCCATGGAGATAGACGTTTCCGTTCGATTATGCCCCTTTACGATAAAATGAGAAGAATGGTGAAAATAAAACTTAGAGGAGCGGCTGCAAGGGTCAAAAATTTACATCAGGTGTGGATGCTGTTCAAAATTACCATCCTGGAAGCCCAGGCCAAATATATTCCGTGTGTTAAAAAAGGAGGACGTAAGATCAAACGACAGCCAGCATGGTTAAAAAGTGAGGTGAAGGAAACTATTAGAGCTAAAAGAAAATCCTTCAGAAAATGGAACCAATTGAAAATAACAAAAAACAGCAAAAGGAATGTCAAGTCAAATGCAAAGTGCTGATAAGAAAGGCAAAGAGGGACTTTGAAAAAATATTGCAATGGAGGCAAAAACACAAGGTAAAATTTTTTTTAGGTATATTAAAAGTAAGACGCTGGCAAAAGACTAGATTGGACTGCTAGATAACCGAGGGATAAAAGGGGCAATCAGGGAAGACAAAGCCATAGTGGAGAGATAAAATGAAATCTTTGGTTCGGTCTTCACCAAGGAAGATTTTGAAGAGATACCGGTGCCAGAAATGTTTTTCAAAACTGATAAGTAAGAGAAACTGAATGAAATCTCAATAAACCTAGAGGATGTAATGGGGCAATTGACAAATTGAAGAGTAGCAAATCTCCTGGACCGGATGGTATTCATCCCAGAGTACTGATGGAATTGAAAAATTAACTGGTGGAACTATTGTTAGTAATATGTAATTTATCTTTAAACTTGATCATGGTACCGGAAGATTTTAGGGTAGCCCATATAACGCCGATATTTTAAAAAGGTTCTAGAGGGGATCTGGGAAATTATAGACCAGTGAGCCTGATGTCGGTGTCGGGCAAAATGGTAGAGACTATTATAAAGAACAAAATTACAGAGCATATTCAAAAGCATGGATTAATGAGACAAAGCCAACATGGATTTAGTGAAGGGAAATCTTTCCTCACCAATCTATTATATTTCTTTGAAGGGGTGAACAAACATGTGGATAAAGGCGAGCCGGTTGATATTGTGTATCTGGATTTTCAAAAGTCGTTTGACAAAGTACTTCATGAAAGGCTCCAGAAGAAATTGGAGAGTCATGGGATAGGAGGCAGTGTCCTATTGTGGATTAAAAACTGGTTAAAGGATAGAAAACAGAGAGAAGGGTTAAATGGTCAGTATTCTCATTGGAGAAGGGTAGATAGTGAGGTTCCTAAGGGGTCTGTGCTAGGACTGCTGCTTTTTAATATATTTGTAAATTTTTTAGAGATGGGAGTAACTAGTGAGGTAATTAAATTTGCTGATGACACAAAGAGGGGCATAATCGAACGGGGCGCCCAAGTTTTCATGAGGGTGTCCTCGCAGGACGGCCCCCGTGAAGGGGCAGGGAAACCCGTATTATCAAAACAAGATGGGCGTCCATCTTTCGTTTTGATAATACAGTCGGGGACGCCCAAATCTCAATATTTAGATCGACTTTAGAGATGGTTGACCTAAATGTTGAGATGGTCGTCCCTGGTTTTCAGCCATAATAGAAACAGAGGATGCTCATCTCAAAAATGACCAAATCCAAGCCCTTTGTTCTTGGGAGGAGCCAGAATTTGTAGTGCACTGGTCTCCCTGACATGACAGGACAACACTGGGCACCCTAGGGGGCACTGCAGTGGACTTCACAAATTGGTCCCTTACCTTGCGTGCTGAGCCCCCCAACCCTCTTCCCAAACCAACTCCCCTCAACTGTACACCACTACCATAGCCCTAAGGGGTGAAGGGGGGCACCTACATGTGGGTACAGTGGGTTTCAGGTAGGTTTTGGAGGGCGCACATTTACCACCACAAGTGTAACAGGTAGGGGGGGGATGGCCTGGGTCCGCCTGCCTGAAGTGCACTGCACCCACTAAAACTGCTCCAGGGACCTGCATACTGCTGTCATGGAGCTGGGTATGACATTTGAGGCTGGCATAGAGGCTGGCAAAAAAAAAACAACGTTTTTTTAGGGTGGGAGGGGGTTGGTGACCACTGGGGGAGTAAGGGGAGGTCATCCCCGATTCCCTCCGGTGGTCATTTGGTCAGTTCATGCACCTTTTTGAGGCTTGGTTGCAAGAAAAAATGGACCAAGTAAAGTCTGCCAAGTGCTCGTCAGGGACGCCCTTCTTTTTTCCATTATCGGCCGAGGACGCCCATCTCTTAATCACGCCCCAGTTCCGCCTTCGCTACGCTGCCGACATGCCCCCATGAACTTTGGTCATCCCCGCGATGGAAAGCAGTTGAGGACGCCCAAAATCGGCTTTCGATTATGCTGATTTGGGCGACCCTGAGAGAAGGACGCCCATCTCCCGATTTGTGTCAGAAGATGGTGCCCTTCTCTTTCGAAAATAAGCCTGAAAGTTATTCAAAGTTGTTAAAGTTGTTAAATCATGAGAGGATTGTGAAAAATTACAAGAGGACCTTACGAGACTGAGAGACAGGGCGTCTAAATAGTAGATGACATTTAATGTGAGCAAGTGATGCATGTGGGAAAGAGGAACCTGAAGTATAGCTACATCATGCAAGGTTCCACATTAGAAGTCACGGACCAAAAAAGGGATCTAGGTGTCGTTGTTGATGATACGTTGAGACCTTCTGCTCAGTGTACTGCGGCAGCTAAGAGAGCAAATAGAATGTTAGGTATTAGTAGGAAAGGAGTGGAAAACAAAAATGAGGACGTTATAATGCCTATGTATCAGTCCATGGTGTGACTGCACCTCGAATATTATATTCAATTCTGGTCACTGCATCTCAAAAAAGATATAGTGGAATTAGAAAAGGTGCAGAGAAGGGCGATGAAAATGATAAAAGGAATGGGACGACTTCCCTTTGAGGAAAGACTAAAGCAGCTAGGGCGCTTCAGCTTGGAGAAAAGACAGCTGAGGGGAGATATGATAGATGTGAATCGCTTGTTTACTCTTTCCAAAAATTCTAGGACTAGGGGGCATGCAATGAAGCTACAAAGTAGTAAATTTAATAAGAATTGGAGAAAATTTTTCTTCACTCAATATGTAATTAAACTCTGGAATTCATTGCCAGAAAATGTGGTAAAGGTGGTTAGCTTAACAACATTTTAAAAAGGTTTGGATGGTTTCCTAAAGGAAAAGTCCATAGATCATTATTAAAATGGACTTGGGGAAAATCCACTGCTTATTTCTAGGATAAGCAGCATAAAATGTTTTGTACTTTTATGGGATCTTGTCAGGTATTTGTGACCTGCATTGGCCACTGTTGGAAACAGGATGCTGGGCTTGATGGACCTTTGATCTGCCCAGTATGGCAATACTTATGTACCCCTGTACTTATTTATGTGAATCATCTGACACTTAAGTGAGAACCTTAACAACTAAAGTGAAAAACATAAGTGAAAAAATAAAATTGGAGAAACAGAAATGCACAGTTTGGACATGTGTCAAGAGTTTTACCTTAAATCCCAAATGCTCCAAATTTGTGGCATCATGACCGACAGTGATCACTGACACACTTGTAACTTTCAAGTTTGTCCTGGTCAAGGTTGTTTTTCTTCAGCAGAGAGTGAACCACTGCCCTTTTTAATGCTGTTGGTAGTTGCCCATTAGAAAGAGAGGTGTTCACAATTTTTGTGGTGCATTCTATAAGGCCCATACTTGTCTGCTGCACTATCTTTGATGGGCAGGGATCGAGGGGGCAGGTAGTTGGTTGAACTAGCTCCAGAAGTTCATTTTTCAGTTCTATCAGTACTCTGGGATGAATACCATCCGGTGCAGGAGATTTGCTACTCTTCAATTTGTAGAACTGCCCCATTACATCCTCCAGGTTATAGAGAATTAATTCAGTTTTTCCAACTCGTCAGCTTCAAATACCATTTCTGGCACTGGTATCTCACCCAAATCTTCATTAGTGAAGACCAAAGCACAGAATTCATTTAATTTCTCCGCTATGGCTTTGTCTTCCCTGATTGCCCCTTTTACTACTCGGTCATCTAGCGGTCCAAACAGTGCTTTTGCCGGCTTCCTGCTTTTAATATACCTTTAAAAAATTTAACTATGTGTTTTTGCCTTCAACGCAATATTTTTTTCGAAGTCCCTCTTAGCCTTCCTTATCAGCGCTTTGCATTTGACTTGACATTCCTTATGCTGTTTCTTATTATTTTCAGTCTGTTCCTTCTTCCATTTTCTGAAGGATTTTTTTTTTAGCTCTAATAGCTTCCTTCACCTCACTTTTTAACCAAGCCGGCTGTAGTTTGGTCTTACGTCCTCCTTTTTTAATACGCGGAATATATTTGGCCTGGGCTTTCAGGATGGTGTTTTTGAACAGCATCCACGCCTGATGTAAATTTTTGACCCTTGCAGCCACTCTAAGTTTTTTTCATTGTTCTTCTCATTTTATCATAGTCTCCTTTTTTAAAGTTAAACATTAATGTATTTGATTTCCTGTGTATACTTACTTCAAAGCTAATATCAAATCCGATCATATTATGATTACTGTTATCAAGCGGCCCCAGCACCATTACCTCCTGCACCAGATCATGTGCTCCACTAAGGACTAGATCTAGAATTTTTCCTTCTCTCATCAGCTCCTGTACCAGCTGCTCCATAAAGCAGTCCTTGATTTCATCAAGGAATTTTATCTCCCTAGTGTGCCCTGATGTTACATTTACCCAGTCAATATTGGGGTAATTGAAATCAGCAAAATTCAAAAATCCTACCTTATATACAACCTGTTTGGGGGCAACAGGTTGTATATAAGGTAGGATTTTTGAATTTTGCTGATAATATATTCTACCCATTCCAGAAATATTCAGGGTAATTGAAATCACCCATTATTATTGTGTTGCCCAGTTTGTTAGCCTCCCTAACTTCCTTTAACATTTCTGCATCCTATAACAGCAAAAGAAAGAATATTTTGGCAGTTTGCTCCACACGCAAAATTACAGCTGCCTTGGGGCAGTTGTAACAACAGCTTTTTGGAGGCAATTTTAAAAAGCTATATGCCTTTATAAAATAGGTTAAATATGCATCTATGTCCCTTCACAGCCTAGGTGCCCCATATAAAACGACTCTCTCTGTGTAAACCCCTTTAGTTCTGCCTTGCTTAGATGGTAGAGACCTCTAGTGCAGTGTTTCCCAAGTCTGATCCTGGAGTACCCTTTTGCCAATCGGGTTTTCAGGATATCCTCAATGAATATGCATGAACTTGCATGAAAGATATTTGTATATAATGAAGGCAGTGTATGCAAATGAACTTGCATGAAATATATTTGTATATAATGAAGGTGGTGTATGCAAATCAAGATTATGCATATTCATTGTCGATATCCTGAAAACCCAACTGGCAAAGGGTACTACAGGACTGGACTTGGGAAACACTGCTGTAGTGGCTCTGCAATAGAGGAGTATAGTGATCTTTGTGCCACTCACAATTTCAAGAACAAGGGAGGATTCTTTTATATTACCTTACTTTATTTCTTATTAGTTGCTAATATTCCCATACAGAGTTCTATGCAACTTACATCAAGAAACGGGGTACATTTTTGGAAGTTACAGGTTTATCACAGATAGTACTGATCACAGGAGTTTATAGCTGGTAGGGAAAAGCTTTAAGTATCAGCTGACTGTTACATGTTAGCCCATGTTGATCACTGTGATTTGTAAGACACGTTTATCAAATAGCTGAGCTAATAGTAGAAGGTGATTCCTTTTCGGAGAGAAATTTGAACTAGTATAAATATCTAAACCCAAAGGCAGTTCTCTGTCTTTGGTTACAACAGCCATCGTACCACAAGGGAGGAGTAATGGTCTCTGCCTAACCCAACCTTTGAACCAGTACTGCAGGAAGTGATAGGGGAAGCTTAGACCACTGCTTTAAAATACTGCTTAGGAGAATTTAAGATATTTGTTTGACTAAGGAGCGCCTATGAATATCATGAAAGAAAAGGATGCCATTGATCCAGGAAGAAAAGATGAGAACACAGAAGAGGATCCTTGGAGCTGAGACCAGGAGGGCCAGGTTCTATAGGAGTGCAGTGCCTGCAATCAGATCTGAGTCCAAATTCTAGCTCCCTGAGATATCCATGGGGAAGAGAAAGAAACAAGGAGTTCCTAAGATACAAGGAAGAGTCCCAGAAGTCAAGTGAATGCACTTGTAATATATATATATAATTTATTGGTTTCTTGCTTTGCCTTTCTATCACTTAAATCCTAAGAACAATTCTGGGGACCACACCTTAAAAAAGATATATACAGGATGGAATTGGTCCAGAGGGCAGCGGTCTTCATTATAAAGCGTATGGGGACACACTTAAAGATCTCAATATGTTATTTATTTATTGCATTTGTACCCCACATTTTCCCACCTATTTGCAGGCTCAATGTGGCTTACATAGTACCGTGAGGCTTAAGCCGCCTCCGGTGATGAAACAAATACAGAGTGATGTGGTAGCGAATGAAATAGAATATATTTTGAAAGAAAGGAAGGAGGGGGAGATATGATAGAGATGTTTAAATACCCCCATGGCATAAATGCACAGGAGGCAAGTATCAATTGAAAGTAAGCTCTGGAATGAGGGGGCATAGGATGAAAGTGAAAGGGGACAGACTCAGGAATAACCTGAGGAAATTCTTCAGGGAAAGGGTGGTGAATTTGTGGAATGGCCTCCCGGTGAGGTGGTGGAGATGAAAACTGTATCTGAATTCAGGAAAGCTTGGGACAAGTACATGGAATCTCTAAAGGAGAGGAAGGGATAATAGATGGCTTGGATGGTCAGACTGGATAGGCCATATGGTCTTTATCTGCCTTCATTTTTGTATGTTTTTTGTAAATTAATTCTTGGTTCAGTATATATCTTGGACTGAACTCTTGGTTTGTGGAGGTAGGTGTAAGCAGTAGAGAGAGAGAGGATCTAGGATGCAAATGGTCTTCCAGCTAAACTAGTCATGATCTAGGACATAGTATCCCAGTGAGGCAAACCTGAAGATGTATCCCCGATGGCTTGCACAGAAAAAATAAGAGGCAATGAAGGCCTCATATTGTGACAGACTACATCTGTATGAGGAGGAGTTGGCAATGAAACTAAGTTCAACCATCCCTAAGCTCTTGCCTATGAAATGTGCATTCACATTTCCCAGTTAATGCTTTTTTTTTTGGTTGTTGTTTAAGTAATCCATGGACCTTGAATAACATCAATGAAATCTCTTTCAGCACTATCTGTATTTTATTGTCCTAAGCAAAGATCAAATGACTGAACCTGGGAAAAAGAAGGAAACTGTGTAAATGTTATACTGCAAAAATGTCAAATAACACACACACAAAAATAAAACAAAGAAGTATATATTGGGGGTGAGACAGGAGGGGAAAACAAAAAATGGTTTCCTGTCACTATAAAAGTAAATATATTTTTGCTCTCGCTGAATTCCCAAGCACTGAGAACCAAGCTGGACTGCCATGCAGAGAGAAGTAAATGGAAAGACATTGCCATTGTTTAAGATACAGATTCATTTGAAGTTATACAAGACTTCCTGTCTGGATACTTTGATGGGATGACCTGCCTGATCTGTTTGTTTCTCTTAGAGTTTGATTCACTCAGCATTTTAAATGCCACTTCCCTGGATCCTTTGGGGACTTGACCCAATTTTCCCTAGAATGAGTTTAGCAAGATATTCCTTCATTTCATTTATAGACTGGCCATTTTTTCATTGCGCCCAAGCAGAACATGATCCTGTCCAATGCATTTCAAGATGGTTCTTTGTGAGATGGCTGTCATTCCCAAACCATGTTCCAAAATGTCCTTCAAAATCATTTTTGAAAATTGACATACAAGTTTTCCTCTTTTCTCAACCAACTTCTAGTACTTCAAGCATTTCGACCTCATGTTTGGTTTGTTCCATAATGGCATAAAAATATCCAAGTTTTGGGAACACCCAAATCCTTCCCCCAACAATCACAATTTGGATATTTTTCAGAGAAAAACAACCAAATTCCAGTTAATGCCATTTTTGAAACATTTTTCTGTTTTGGAAATGAGCCCCATAAGATCTCTCACATGCCAACCAAGTCAACAACTCCAGGACAATACAGAGCATAGGGGTCAAAAATGCCGGATGTACTAGAAGTTGGTTGAGAAAAGAGGAAAACTTGTATGTCAATTTTCAAAAATGATTTTGAAGGACATTTTGGAACATGGTTTGGGAATGACAGCCATCTCACAAAGAACCATCTTGAAATGCATTGGACAGGATCATGTTCTGCTTGGGCACAATGAAAAAAATGGCCAGTCTAGAAATGAAATGAAGGAATATCTTGCTAAACTCATTCTAGGGAAAATTGGGTCAAGTCCCCAAAGGATCCAGGGAAGTGGCATTTAAAATGCTGAGTGAATCAAACTCTAAGAGAAACAAACAGATCAGACAGGTCATCCCATCAAAGTATCCAGACAGGAAGTCTTGTATAACTTCAAATGAATCTGTATCTTAAACAATGGCAATGTCTTTCCATTTACTTCTCTCTGTATGCCCAGTGCTAAAAGTTAGACATTTTGGTCTATACTTGTTTCAATCGTGCCTAAGTCACAAAAATGTGCCCTAAATGATGAGATGACTAAATTTATTATTATGCCCCTTTTTCCTAGTTAAATGAAACTGGCTTCTTAAATAGCTGTAACCTGTTTAGAACTGCGAGGTAATAGCGGGATAGAAATCCAATTTACCATTACCATTAGCATTAAGGGATGGCCTCTCCTTATTCCCTCAGTGGTCACTGACTTCCTCTACCCTCCTCCCCCCAAAGAGGTGAAAGTGACAGTCCTGCTTATAATCGAACGAGACAAACGCCCAAGTTCCGACCTAAATCGGGAGATGGACGTTAATCTCACAAAAACGAGTAAATCCATATAATCAAAAGCAATGTTTCAGTGCGCCCGTGTCGCTCGTACGTGGATGTAAAAACGTCCAAATAAGAGGCGTGTCGGGGGCGTGTTAGGGGCGGTGATACGACGTGGACGGGTACAACGTATAACGAATAGCAAAAGGGCTCTGGTTGAGCGGGAAGATGGGCGTAATATGATGGACCCGAAATAAAAGCGACCAGAGCAAGGGGGAAAGCGTCTTTAGACCCATTAGCGATTGTGTGTAGTTGGAGAGTGGCGATATTGTTGGTGGAAGAGCGGAAGTGGTGGTTGCAGAGAGAAAGCCGAGCGTGTTGAGTACCTGTGACCGTCGTCTGTGTGCCCTGCCTCTTTTTGTGTCTTACCCTTTGACCGTTCCTTACTCCTACTCCTTTGCTCCATCGCCCCCTTCCCCTCCCCCTATCCCTCCCCATTCACTCTTCCCACGTGTGTACTCTATTCCCTGACCTCCGTTTGTCTCTGTGTTCCTGTACTGTTTGGCGAGTGAGTGGCCAGAGGGCGTGGTGGCTGGAAGTGAAAGATCTGTGTGTGTTGCTGTTTGTTTGACTACTAGTTCTAATACTTGCACTGGTGGTGGGGATATGGATGCACAATGCACTTGTGGCATGCATGCTACACGAAGAAGCCACCCACCGCAGGAGGTATTCACGGCCCCGAGTGTTTAGGCCCCGCACCACCTTCCTACAACTCACTGACCAGCAGTGTCTAACAAGGTTCAGGTTTGATAGGGCCACTATTCGTCAGCTGTGCGAGCAGCTGACACCCCTCCTTCAGCCCCAGACACGTAGGAATAACCCCATCCCTGCCCACCTCAAAATCACTTCCGCTCTCTCTGTCCTGGCCACTGGCAGTTTTCAATCCGTATTAGCTGCTAACACAGGCCTCACCCAGGCTTCTATTTCACACTGTCTCACCCAGTTCCTGGATGCCTTTATCACTCACACCTCACACTACATCACTTTCCCCACCACCCCCCAGGCCCTGCACAACAACATGGCCGCCTTCTATGCTGTTGCTAGATTCCCCTCGGTCATCGGTGTGATAGACTGCACACACGTAGCCCTCAGACCCCCCCGGGCACACGAAGCCACCTACAGAAATAGGAAGGCATTTCATTCTATGAACATGCAAGTTGTATGTGATGCCCAGGGGGAGATATTAGACGTGTGTGCCAGGTACCCTGGCTCCAGCCACGATGCCTACATCCTACAGCACTCGGGCATCTTCCGCAGGTTCGAGCGAGGGGAGTTCATTGGTGGATGGCTACTAGGTAAGTGCAACATGCATGTACCACCCATACTAGACCTCCTCCACTGGGCAACCCTCCGCCCTGGCTTCCTCCACCACAACCCACTATCCAAATCCCCCCACCCCCTCTGTACCTGCTCCAAGCGATACACACTCATCTATCTCATTCTGCTTTTCTGCAAAGGTGACCGAGGCTACCCGCAGAGGACATGGCTTATGACCCCCCTGATCCACCCACAACCAGGGCCAGAAGAAACCTACAACAGGAAACATCGCAGCACCCGGGGGATCATTGAGCGCACCTTTGGTTTATTGAAAAACCGCTTCCGCTGACTGGACCGGTCTGGAGGAGAGCTGCTCTACAGTCCAGAAAAGGTGGCCAAGATCTTTGTGGCGTGCTGCATGTTACACAATTTGGCCCAGCGCAGAGGACAGCCTCTCCCAGAGGAGCCACAGCCACCACCAGAAGAGGCCCCAGATGAGCTGGAAGAGGAGCCCCCTCCACCCCCAGCCCACAGAGCAGAGCTCAATGCCTACCAGCTTGGCGTAAGAGCAAGACAAAGACTCATTGAAACAAGTTTTAGGTGAAAGTAAGTGAACATTTATTTTTGACATTCAGTGCATATGTGTGTGTTCAACCCCACCACCACCACCCCCCTCCCACACCCACCCCCCTCCCACCAACCCTCACCCTACAGCATGTCCCATCATTTTCCCCTTCCCTTCCCCCGTCCCCTCCTACCCCTCCCACGCCCTTCCTTTGCAGCTGGTGCTGCATGGGAAGTCTCTTCACCCTCTTCTGAGCTGCTGCTCCCAGTGTCCTGCTCCCTATCCCCACGGCAGCCTGCGGCTTCGGCTGCACCGTGGAAATCGGGCCACCTTCTTGGTTCTAGTGGTCTGGCCACAGGACCCAGAATGGGAGCAGATTTGGTGGGTGCTGCAGGAGTGGGTGCGGAGGCTGAGGATCGCAATGCCCACCTCTTAGCTGGTGGTTGCTGGTGGTCAGTGGAGGAGGATGTTGATGGCAGGGGCTGCTCCAGCAGCATGGGGGCTGGAGTAGGCGCGGTGCCCTGAGGGCGCAGGTGTTGGATGCTCTGCTCCAGCCGTCTCAGTTGCTGGAGCACCTCCTGGTGGCCTTCACGTTGCGCCTGGAGGAGTTCCTGGTGTGCTCGCTGCTGTGCCTCCAGTGCTTGGCGCTGCAGCTCCAGTTTCTGCTGGCGGTACTCCTCCAAGCGCACGTTGTGGCGGAGTAGTTCGGTGGCCAGCCGCAGGAGTTGCCTCCTTTGGCCGGATGGCCTCTGGCGGGGAGCTGGGCCCTCCTCCTCCTCAACAAAGTCCTCTGGTGCTGGAGGTGCGGCCTCTGCTGGTGCAGGTGGTGGTGGTGGTGGTGGTGGTGGCAGAGGCTGGACAGCTGGTGCAGGTGGTGGTGGTGGTGGCAGAGGCTGGACAGCTGGTGCAGGTGGTGGTGGACGCAGAGGATGCATAGCTGGTGCAGGTGGTGGAGGCTGGACTGCTGGTGCTGCAGGCTGTGGAGGTTGAGGCTGGACGGATGGTGTAGGGCATTGGCCTTGCAGGCCACTAGGGCCAGCCTCCTCCGAGTCTTCACCTGTATAGCACAAGAGTGAGGAATAGTGTTGGTGCAAATAACCCACTTTTGTCTTTCAGCATTCATATACATTGGTATGTCCCCCAACCTGATGACCCAGCAAAGAGATGGTGAGGAGGAATGGAATTGACACGGGTACGAAAGAGAGAGGCCCGCAGGCAGCTGGGTAGAGGTGGTGGATGAGCAGCCAAGAGAAGGACACCACTCACAACGTTGTGCTCAAGCTGTTAGTTGTATAAATGTTAAATTGAACAACATTGCAGCATGTGTTGTGTTACTACTGACTTGCTAAACTGCATAGAACTGCTTTATGACCCCCATTACAGGCTCCTTCAGTTGAATGCATGTGGCCCACACTCAGTAGAGCACAGAGGTCACAGGAGGAACTAGGCACAGTTTGGTAATGGGAAAATAGAGGAGTAGTAGGAAAGGACGGCCCCCAAAGTTCTGCCACAGTAGTAACCTACACACACCCATAGGAGCCAACTGGAAAGTAGTATTGGGGGTGCTAAGCCCAGTGACCAACCCTCCTCCCTGCACAGCTACATGATCTTTCCTCAATATTGGGGGTGCTCACACACACACACAGCACCCACCCTGTCTGCTTGCTCCTATAACACACATGACCACTACCACTACTCAAATAGAGCTTACAATTAATTCAATAAATATGGGCACACAGGACAGGTAAG
This sequence comes from Microcaecilia unicolor, assembly GCF_901765095.1. NCBI lineage: Eukaryota > Metazoa > Chordata > Amphibia > Gymnophiona > Siphonopidae > Microcaecilia > Microcaecilia unicolor. Next base: position 72,630 of record NW_021963149.1, on the reverse strand, counting down.
AGGAAACCCAATGACAACGGTAGGGATAGGGAGTAAGGGTAGAGAGCTAGGGAGTAGGGGTTACCAGGTCACAACAGCATCATAAAGGTGGCCTGTTAATATACATAAAGACAGCCAGAGATACTCCCCCCCCCCCCACCTACCTCCCTCCTCCTGCCCCCCACTCCTCACCTCCCTCCCCCTGACCCCAACACAAGTGTAGTGCAGCACAACAGATACCCCAACTGCATAATGAAACACCTACCTGAGTCCTCAGCCTGGCCCGAGGTGTCCAGGGAGCCAATCCCGTGGATGCCCTCCTGGGGTAGGAGGGAGTACACCATCAGCTCCATGGGTGTAAGGTTGGCAGTGTCATTGCCTGGGGGATTAGCCCCCGCCTTCCTGCGAACATCCCTCCTCAGCTTCCGCCACTTCCTCTTGCAGTCCTCCACGTCTCTCCCAGCATGGAAGACAGCATTCAGGCTGTCCCGTACTGCCTCCCATTCGCGCTGCTTTACTGTTGCTGCCAGCCTCTGCCCTGTGGGAGCAAACAGACTCCGGTGGAGCTGTACAATTTCTTGCACCAGGAGCTCCACCTCTGCCTCGACAAAATTACCCTTCCGGGTCGGCGGCATGCGTGGTGGCATTGTACCAATGGGGTTTTTGAAAATACGGAGTGGGCGTTTATATAGGCGCCAAGAACGCCCATTGAGACGGGGGAATAGGCGTTTGTGATATGGGCGTTTCTTTTTCAATTATACACATAATTCCTAAGCGTGCCCAGCTCAGATAGCGATTAGGAACACATGGTTTCGATTATGAGTAGATAAGTATGGGCATCTCCACCTGCCTTCCCTTTCTTCATTGCCATTTTACCTGCCATTTCTTGCACTTAGACCTTGCCCGTTGTTCGTAATAATCATTTACAGGGTTTTACCCTCACTTATATGAAGGTATGTGTTTAGCTAAGTATGCTTGGGTACACCTGTGTATTTATGGGGGGAGGAATAATTGTTGGCCCTCAGCCACCACGCCTTCCGTTTCCTGTCTTCCACATCCCCTGATGCTCCCTTCCTTTCTCCCATTCTCTCTGCCTGGTTGTAGCAGGCAGTGTGTGGGGGCCAAGAATTTAGTACAGTCGGCCCAAATCAAGCACCCCTCGGTAAGGGTCATTTCAATCAGGGAGATGTGCAGCTAATGTTCCAGAAGATAAAAGGCACACTACACAGTCTTGAAACAGACGTTCATGGTAAGCTCTCATTTGTCTGCCACCTCTTCTCTTTGTGCTCAAAGTCAAGGAGTGTGCATTCACTGTATGTATGTAGTCTGGAGTCAGATGTTAGGTAGCTCTCTTTTCACCAGGTTCCTGTGCACTGTACTGTGGGGTTGGCAGGTCCTCAGTGGTGTGGGCCAGCTGTTGGAGGTGCTGTATTGGTTCCCGGTAGCTTCCATCTTCCTTGTTTATGTGGTGTACCCCAGTCCCCATTTATGAAGTGGCCACCCATTCTCAAGGTCCATAGGCGGGGGAGGGGAGAATGATTAATGCAATGGATGTGTATAGCACATTATGGAACACCTTCCTAAATTGCTCCATAGGTAGTAGGGTAGGGAACATGCACATTACATTGTTTTTAATCGGTAGCCTGGACAAAATGATCGAGGTGGCTACAGGTAGTCCCACTGAGTCCTATGACGTGGTGGTGAGGGAGAGGGGTGTGTGTACAGGTACCAACCCAAAGTAACTGGTGGTGGCTAAAGCCTGGTGGCTGCTGTGGTCTAGTGGTTAGAGCACCAGCCTTATAATCATAAGGTTGCTGGTTCAAATCCCACCTAAGGCAAGTCACTTCAGGAACAAAGTTTGACACAAACCCAGAATACTTGAATGTAACACACCTTGATCAACTACTGGAGAAAGTGTGATCACAGCTGCAAATAATGAGCACCATTTTTATTTGTGCCCTTCCCTAACACAAGTATTACATTGCAACTGTGATGAAGTAACCATCCATCTATTGGGTTTCCCATTGTTTCCCTTTTGCTCCTCAGCATTATATACCATAGCTGATGTATTCAATGTGAAAATATGAGCCAGCTGTTTGTAGGTCCTTCTTGGCCCCCCCCCCCCCCCCCCACCAATGTGGATTGTGGGTAAGGATATGTGTCCATCAGACAGCAAACACTGTGTATGTGGTACCTGGAGTTATGTGGAAGTGTGTACCTGGCAGATCACACGTGGTACACTATTAATCTCTTATTGATGGCACTCTGTATTGTGGGTCAGTATGGTGGAGGGGTGGGAGGGAGAGAGAGATGCTGGCTGGCCATTTTTATTAATAAACACAAATATCCATCCAGCCTCCCTGGCCCAACCCCCCTGCACATATGGGCATGCAGGTTGGAATGAACAGGTGGCGTTCTGTATGGCCAACATTCTCAGACATACATCACCTTCTCATTCACACAGCACATTTAATGCTATGCATATTGCTGCCTCCTTCCTCTCAACTCAACAGCACCATTTGGTGATATGTAATGCACAAGGGAGACAAACACACACACACACACACTGATAGTTATATTGTAACAAAACATTTATTTCCCCCCACCCCCACCCCTACAAAATAAGCCCCAACAATGCCCTCCTCCCCCCCCACAACTCCCCACACAACCCCAACAATTCCCTCCCCCACCCCCCACAGAACCCCCAACATTTCCCTCCCCCACACACACAACCCCAACATTTCCCTCCCCCCACACACACAACCCCAACAATTCCCTCCCCCACCCCCCACAGAACCCCCAACATTTCCCTCCCTCCCCCCACACACACAACCCCAACATTTCCCTCCCCCCACACACACAACCCCAACAATTCCCTCCCCCACCCACTCCCCACACCCCCAACAGGCCCCCCCTATTTCAATTAAGGGCGGCCACGCCCTCTTAGCAAGGCCCTCTGTAGCAGGGCAATGAGCAGCCCCAGCAGTACCCTTAGTGGGCCCTGGAGCTGCTCATTGCCCTGCCGTAGGGCTCTCACCTCCTGCAGCAGCTGGTGCTGGCCAACTATAAGCTGCTGCTGGCCATCTACCAGCTGCTGCAGGAGGCGGACCACAGTAGCTGGGCCAAAGGCTGGAGGTGGGCCAGGGGACACGGAAGATGGCCCAGGGGACATGGAAGCTGGCCCAGGGGATGGAGGTGGGCCAGGGGACACGGACGCTGGCCCAGGGGATGGAGGTGGGCCAGGGGACACGGACGCTGGCCCAGGGGATGGAGGTGGGCCAGGGGACACGGACGCTGGCCCAGGGGATGGAGGTGGGCCAGGGGACACGGACGCTGGCCCAGGGGATGGAGGTGGGCCAGGCGATGGCGCTGCCTGAGGGGAGGGAGAGGCCTCACACGGAGCTGCAGGTGGGGAGGGGTCCTCATGATTGTCCTCCTCATCTATGATGAGGACTCCCTCCTCCGTCCTCCTCCTCCTCCTGGTGGGCCGCCTCCTGGCCTGGCTGCTGCTCCTCCTCCTCCTCCTCCTCATCCATGTGCTCCTGCTCCTCCTCCTCCTCCTCCTGGAGGTGGTGGCCCTCCTCATCCTGCCGCTCAGCTTCCTGCTGGTGGAGCCCTGTGTATGTAAAAAAGAGTGTGATTGAGATCAGTGCATACACCATGGCTTGCATAGTGCAGTAGCTGGGTGGCGTGAGGCAGGGGATGGGGCAGGGTGTGGTAAGGCGTAGCCTATGCCCATGGGGAATGAGCTGCATCAGATGACATGAAACAGAACCCTGGACCCTCCTCTGACACACACCACGCAGGACATGTTGCCATACCAAATTCATTGCTGACCAGCATGTTTGCATTGTGAGATGCAACGAGGGGTTGATGGGCAGTTGTTGTAGGAGTTATTGGGGGGGGGGGGGGGGCAGTGGGAAGGGTGTTGAGCACAATTCTTTTATGTGATTTAGGCCATAACATGCAGTACAAGTAGGGCCTCAGGCAGCTGTACCAGGACACAGTAATCAGCCACCACAATAAGGGGAATAGTAAAGTGTGGCATATCATCTCATTCATCTCGGGGGGATGGTTGGACGTTGCAGGCACGCTCATGGGAGAACCCCTGCAACCTGCATCCTTGATCTGGGACAGATTGGTATTACTAGGTGGCTATTAGGCACATGGGAAGTGATATTGTACAACACATTTGCTTTATTCATGAAATGTATGTAGTAATCTGTACAGGTGTCCTGTTTTTGAATACTTACGGCGAGCCCTGAGGTGCCTTCGCACCGCCCGGATGAGGTCGGGCCTCTCCCGCCTCACCCGCCGGAACCGCCTCCGGAGGGACTCGAGGTCCCGGTGGACTCCAAAGCGTCTGTAAGATATAAGTTTGGAGAGCAGGGGTCAGGGGTGTTGGTCCTTTTTGTCCTCTGCACACATTCATTTGCTATTCACATACCAGAGAGAGAGGGTCTACAGTGTTGGGGGGGGGGGGGCACCTCCATTGGTAGTGAATCATAGGAGCCACCTTTTTTCCATTTTGGGGGGTGGAACCCCCAGTGGAGATGACCCCTCCCTCCATACATATTTGATATTGGGGGTGGGGTGGTGAAGCACCCACAGCAGCCACCTAGTTGGTTCCTATGCAGATGATGCCAGAGAGGTGGCCATGAGGCCAGACAGTACCGTTTGTATACATTATAATGTATGCTTGTTAAACTACTTTATATGTGTTATCATGACCATGTTATAAAGTATGGTATAGGTTTCATTGGTCTCATGCTTCCACTATTCGGAGGCTCCAAAGAGGGGTTGGAAAATGTGGCCTTCACATAACTAACAAAATTGTCACATAACACTAATAGCATAGTCACATACCAAACCTAACGAAATACATTCTTGTAGGGATGTGGGAATGGTGGTCGTTTCAATAACATACAAATTATTAGTGATTGTGCATGTTCCTATATTACTCATGATCCTTGCATGGACACTCCAGTTACTGCTGGTAACATTGATGACGGAGCTGTTATATGTGTAGGTACAGGAGGGGAGGGGGGTTGGGCCATAACCTTACCTTTCTAATCTTTCCCGGATGCGGGACCAGGCTCGCATGGCCTGCAGCCTGGGGGGCAGGTGATGGTGCTGGATGAAGAGCCTGTGCCGGTGCCTTACACACAGCCGCACAAGCAGCAGGCTCTCCTCCTCGCCGAAATTGGGCTCTCGCCGGTGTGCCATTTTTCCACGTGTTGGAAAAGAAGTGCCTTATATAGACGACCTTGCGTGAGGGACGTCGTTTCATGCACAGCTCCATATATGGATGACCATTCCATATATGGCCCCTATCAGCACGTGGACGCCCTCGTAAGCATAGACGTCTTTGACGTGCACATGCCTGCAGGAGTGTGAAACGTGCCTTATATAGATGAGTATGACGCATCCCACCCGACCCTTTTCACATATACACAATATGCATTTACTGCATGTTTAGTAGGTGTACAGTGCATGCAGATCCGGACATTCAGATGGGCACATATGATGGAAGTATGGGTGGAGCAGCATGATATGTCTGTAGTTGACACATATATGCGTTCCTCATATATTTCCGTACCTGGATGGCCTGAACAACATGTACTGTACTTGCGATACACCTATGTACATTATTTTACACACCACGTGATTTGGTCGTTTGCACCTGCAATAATCGACCGTGTTAGGGCGCCCAATTTAGTCACGCTTATGCGCTCGTCATTTGATTGTTTTCTTACAGGGATAATCGATTATCGAAAAACGCCCACACTATTTTCCATTATACAGGTCTATTTTTGGACGTTTTCGTAAGAACGCCCTAATTCGTACTTGGACGATCTTTCCATTTTGCCCCTCAGTATGTACCAGCCTCTATGACAGCTGCAGATATAATGGTTATTCCTCTTAGAGCAGCAAATAGGTCCCAGGAGTATCATAGTGGTCAGTACAATGGCCTGTAGAGAAGGGTACCCAGGCCCATATCCCACTCTAACTGGTTGTGGTGGAAAGTGTGAGCCCTCCAAAATACACCAAAAACCTGCAGTCATAAGGGCTATTGTAGAGATCTTTTATGTGAAGTCCAGTGTTCCCTAGGCTGCCTCATTGCTCTACTGGGATGTCCATATGGCCAGTCTACTAAGAATGTCCCCCCCCCCCCCCCCCCCCCCCCCCATCATCCCAGTGGCTTGTTTTTGTGCATTTTTCCCTTGGACTTTTTTTTTCCTGAAAATAGTCCTAAAAAACATACTGAGCAGAAAAACATCTAGCAAATGGACATTTTTGAAAAAAAAAGTTGGACATTTTTCCAGTATGAAAATGCCCATGTTCGTTACTGGATTTTTGGATGTTTTTCATTCAAATATGTAATCTAGTGTAAGTTATGCACTCTCTATATTCTTAGTCTTAAATTTCAAGCTCTTTGAGAAAAATTCCTTAGTGGAGTACAGAAACAGCGTGTAATCTTACAGATTAAATATAGAAACAGACTGGAAGGAAAAGACCAGTTTTACAGAAGGAAGCTTCTCCTGTCAAGAGAACTGAGACACATCCTCTTCTGCTAGACATGCATCAGCTTTTCCAAGACGCCAACTCCCCTTCTCCTAGCGTCCTGGTCAAAGAGAATGGAGAATAGCAAAGATAGCCAAATGTTCAAAGAACCAATGTCTCTTGAAACATGATGCCCACGACCCTTGTAATTCCCAACCAGCTGTAAAGTAGGAAGAGAGAGGAAGAGTGGGCAACAAGGGATCCAACAGAGGAAGCCTTGTTTCAGACAGTCTGTCCTTTCCCCCAGCAGGGACTTTACACAGTTATTCTTAGTTCAGATCTGTTATGCTTCCTTTTGGAGCAAGAGGGTTTGTCTCCCTTGAGTGCGCTAAAAAGCGCTGAATATGTTTCTGATAAACCATTCCAGTTTATTTCTGTAAATCCTGCATGCTTGTCCTAGATACTGTAAGGAAGTAAGGCTGCCACTATGCAAAGGCACCAGTTCTCTGTCAGATGCAGACAGCAACAAGACCATGCAGCACAACTTTGCATGATTTCTTCTTGCAAAGTATCCCTACAAACTTTAGCAACTCTGCTATATTTGGGAAGAAGCAGTATAAATTAACCCTGGTAAGTCTTTAGGTTCCCTATTGATTTAAAGAATACCTCTTTACATTATGAGCTGTTCTTAATTGTCACAAAAGGAAGCTGGACTTGGTTTTGTTTTATTTTATGTCTTAGGAACCTTAAGAACACAGGATAAAACATGAAACATTTGGATCAGAGGTGCTAAGCATTCCTTTCTCTCTCTTGCATTCCATTCTGTCTGTTATAAATTTGCTGGAGCCCTGGCCATCTTTCTAGAGAATAATCACTCATTGAAACCTTGCTGTGTTCTGTCTTTGTCTGTCTTCCACAACACCCCTCCTCTGACTGTTCTGGGCAGGGCAGTGAGGTGAGTCTGAATTCCACCTCTTGTCAATTTCCTGCCTGCAGTCTTGACCCCTTCTTTCTTTGAGAAACATTAATCTCTTCTCTCCTTCTCTTTTAGACTTCCGGTTATTGTAATATTTCATTCCTCCTGCTTTCTCCTTACTTCTCTCTTCACAACTTGTCTTTACATTGATGTTCTGGGTGGGATTTTAGTATATGTTCCCCTATATAGAATTGACCTCTATGAGTCCAAAATTTCTTCCTCCTTTGACTTCAATGGAAATGAATGAAAGAAATGAAATGAAATGAATGAGCAACAATAAACCTAAGGGTCCTTTTACTAAAGGGTTGCGTCATTTCTGGTGCTATGAAAAAATTTCTGTAGTTTCTAGGACGGCGCTAACCCTGCAGTAATAGGCCAGCACCACTTGCTGTCCAGTTATTATTATTATTAGCATTTGTATAGCGTTACCAGACGCACGCAGCGCTGAACACCTGACATAAAGAGACAGTCCCCTGCTCAAAAGAGCTTTCAATCTAAATAATACAGACAGACAAGACAGTTACAGGTGAGGGAAGTAATGGGTGAGAAGGAAGGAAGGGACAAGGGGAGGGCAATTGAGTATTGGCTAGGAGCTAAAGGCAGCAGTGAAAAGGTAGGTTATTGCTGGGTTACTGTTGGAGCCCTTACCGCCATTTCAATGGGTGGCGGTAAGTGTACCCAATGCATGACCACATGGTAAGAATAATCTTACCGCATGGCCATGTCTTTTTTAGGGGCTTTTGTACCCGCTGTGGTAAAAAGGACCCTAGTGTGCAGCAAAAATGGCCTCTGCCACTACCACAGGGCCCTTTTTACCACAGCTTGGTAAGAGGGACCCCCTAATGTCATGTAAACTGATCCTAAAATGAACAAACCAAATTTGTTTTCGCACACATTCCTTCAGTACATATATCATTAGTCAACTGATTGTAGTGCATCAATTAAGGGTATAAATTATGGTGGCAAAAAAAAAAATTGAGACCAACATGTAGAGAAAATGTTGGCAGAAAGTATAACTTTGGCCTACCTCATCTGCCCATTTATATCTGCTTAATGTTTTGTCACAGGTCTTGCTCTGGCGTTAAGGACCCTATGGGGCCCTTTCATAAAGATGCGTAAGGGCCTGTGCACATCCAGCATGCGCCAAATCGGCATTACTGTGCGGCTACCCTGTGCCCTGGGTGGTAATTCAGAATTTGGCAAGCGCTGAAAACACGATAGAAAATTTTTTCTATTTTCTAGCGCGTGGTGCTTATCCGGCGGTAAATGGCAGTGGGCATGTGCTGCTTGCCTACTACTATTACTACTACTTAACATTTATAAAGCGCTACTAGGGTTACACAGTGCTGTACAATTTAACATAGAAGGACAGTCCCTGCTCAAAGAGCTTACAATCTAAAGGACACGTGAGCAGTCAATCTGATAGGGGCAGTCAAATTGGGGCAGTCTGGATTTCCTGAAAGAGTTAGGTGCCGAACGCAGCATTGAAGAGGTGGGCCCAGGTAGCACATGAGACCTTACCGCTAAGTCAATGGGTGGTGGTAGGGTCTCAGGCTGAAAATGGACGCATGCTGGTTTTAATTTTGCTGCACATCCATTTTTGGACCCATTTTCCAGAAAGTGGTAAAAAAAAATGGCCTGGCGCATGCCCAAAAAACATGCTTGCACTGCCACAGACCATTTTTTGCCACTGCTTAGTAAAAGGGCCCCTAACTGCCTATCGCATGTTTGTTTGAACTCTGTTGAGTGTTCGCCATCCTCTCAATGAAAAAAAAACCCCCCAAAATCTCAGATTTCAATTCAGTTTATTCTATGTATATCTCACTTATTCAAAACTTCCAGTGAGTATCAATAAAAACATACACAAAATTATACATCCAAATAAACTTTGCATACGATTAAAATTGTACCTTAAAACTGTTAATTAAACATAGCAGAAAACGTGAGCTTTTAACATCTTCTGAAACTTTAAAAATCTTGCTCTAAGCAAATTGCCAAGGGCAGTGAATTCCAGCAGAACTTGTGCTCTTGTTCCAGTCTTACATGCCTGAGTGAATGAAGGAACAACAAGCAACTCCTGCCGGCTTGAACAAAGTGAGCGCAAAGGTTCATTTCATTTATTGGACTTTACTGCCTATGTGTACATTTCTAAGTGGTTTACAGCATTACATCACAATTAAATATCACATTAAACATGCATACATCCAAACACAAATACATTAAAGCAAAATACATAAAATAGTCAAACTGCACATCTTAATACCAAACATCCATCTTATCCCACAGCCCTCTAGAGTTCAAATACTAGAATCTGCCAGCCAAAACAAATATGCTTTTAATTTCTATCCAAACATTTTTGCATAGCACTCAATTCCATTTTCATTTCACCATGCATAATTTTATGAGTTATACATACAATGCAGGGACAATTAGGGGCAATTATTTTTAAGTTTAGAAAGAATCCAAAAGCTTTTCTGTTTTGTAAAGTTGGTTTCAGTGGCATTCCTAGGGGGGCTGACACCCGGGGCGAAAGAACCCTCCCCGGGTGCACGCTGCTGGGGGGGGGGGGGGGGGGGGGGCCGCGCGCCAGTCAGCTTCATTCGTTTCCATGCTTCCTCTGCCCCGGAACAGGTTACTTCCTGTTCCAGGGCAGAGGGAGCATGGAAATGAACGAAGCTGACTGGCGTGTGGCACCCCCTCCCCCCCCAGCGGCGTGCACCCGGGGCAGACCGCCCCCACCGCCCCCCCCCCCCCTTGGTACGCCACTGGTTGGTTTATCTATTGTTTAAATAACTGGATCTGTTGAATGTTGATATTTTTTTATTTGTAATTCCCAGACAAACTGGTCCAGTTCTTTTTTTCTTTTTTTTCTAATCTGTCCTTGAACTGAACAGGTGTAGGTGAAATACAGGAACTAGTGTAATACAACATAACATAATGGGGCACCTAGATGTAGGATCCCCAAAGTAGAATGGGGGAGCACCTATTCTACAATGGCATCTGGGTACCTAGATTCCACCATAAAATACCAGCATCAACACACACTGGTTCAGCTTTCTGCTGTCAGACATGGGAGGGAGGGGGAATCAGCGGTGATGAGGGCACTGCATCTCTTGGGTTACATGCATTGTCTATTCACAAAGGGCCAGATTCTGTAAATGGGGTCTAAAATCTAGACATGTCTGAAAAAAGTGCATAGCGCTATTCTAGAAACGCACGGTTTATAGAATGGCACATAGGTCAGAGAATGTGCTTACATTTATGCCACTGGAAGCCTGGTGTAAATACCTGCACCTAAATATAGACACATTCCCCCAAATTCTATAACAATGCACATAAATTTGTGTAATACCTCCGATACACCCACACTCCTCCCATGGCCACGCCCTCTTTTTCAGCTACATGCATTAGGATTTCCATGCACTGCTTTTTAGAATATGCCTAAAAAGGATCACGTGTAAATTCAAATTATTGCCAATTGGTGATGATAATTGGTTATCGGCTGGTGCTTTTTCTTTTGTGCTCTCTGTCTCTTTCTGCAACAGGCATGAGCCCAGACCTGTCAAACAAGTGCAGGAGGATTGTGCCCTAATCCACCTTCTTCAAATGTCCAGAGGGACAAAATATAACCAGCTCAGTATGCCCTAGTGAGGGAGAAATATGCCCCATGATGCACTGTTATGATTTTTTAATCTGTGGATGAATAATGTCATCAACAATCTATGTCTCCTGTCTTCCACAGACCTTCCCACAATAGACAATATCATCTCAGAAAATGTGCTGGCAGCAGGAATGCACAGCCCCCCCCCCCCCCCCCCCCCAATGCAAGTTTTGCTAGTTTTGGACAGCAATTTGCCTTCCCCCCCCCAAAAAAAAAAAAAAATCAAAACATCGTCATCTGCATCACTCAAACATAAACAACTATCCAGTTCATTAACAATAGCCTTCAAAGGAGGCATTGTTCCATAAAAGTCACTCAGAAAATTGCTAACATCCATTTTCATTCTTTTGGAGGGGGGCTCTTCCACAGATGTGACACTTTCTGAGAATGTGGATTGTGCAGGATCCTGAGTTATTGATGTTGATGGACTTGAGCCTTCCATTTCGATCTGGTTTGCTACAAAACTTCTCAAACATTCGGTTTCCTGTGTTTTTGCATCATCTGGGACGATAATTGGTTTGTCTTCAGACATAGGTGTAGAAGAGAACCAACACTGTGTAGTGGATGAATAGGAAAATTAGTGTCAGTTAAGTGTTGGAAATTCTCCTTGATGCCAGCAACAATGGATGAATCTTCTACATTAACAGTAAGATGCTGGAGCAACTGGGCATGTGATGAAAGGACATTGCAGATGGTAGGAGTCTGATCAGCAAACAAGATTCTTCTTGCCACATCAAGGGCAGATAAGACACAAATGATGTCATTTAACAGTGCTTCATTTAAATCCAAAAGCTGCTTCTGCAGTTTTTTATCATTGAATTCAGTTGTCAGTTTTAAGTTTTTACATATTGATACTAGCATTTCATAGATGCTGTTCCACCTAGCTGAAACAGCCTGTTTAAGGCTAGACTCAAGCTTTTAAAGAATGACACAGGGACAAAAATTTGTCCCCATCCCTATAAGCTCTGTCCCCAGCACTGTCCCATTCCCATGGGCTCTGTCCCCATCCCTGTGTCATTCTCTACTTTCAGGTCTTCTTTGTTTTTCCTTATATGGTCTTGCTTCACCTTGTCCTTATGATGCTACTTCCTTTGGTGCTGTAGAGGAGGGTAATGGGAACTTATGTCTTTATCTTGTTCCTACTATCTTGTTTTCCTGGGGTCCTGGCTGGAGCTGCTCTGGTACTGTATGAGCTCCAGGCACTATTGCTTTAGAGCCCGAGGAGAGGTGTTCCTCCTCCCACCGCCTATTCTGCTCTTTGGGGGTCTTCCTCCTCCCTTATCTTCACTGGTACTTCTGTTGTGTGTTTGTGTGTGTGTGTGGGGGGGGACTCTCTAGTGTTTTATCCTCTTCTTGGTGGTGGTAGGCTGCTTCTCTCTGGTGCCTGTCCTATACTCAGCAGCTATGGCCCCTTTAAGGCTACTGGTTGAGGCGGGGCTTCCCTCCTGTCATGACCCCAGTTTGCTTCATCTTGGAGCACTTCATTGGTACAGTCACTGTTCTTTTCAGTCACAGCCACCAATGCAATTGAGGTCCCATGGCTTTTGTCAATTCTGTCACTGCTGTAATAAGGATAGGGAAGGGGGAGCCTTCACTCCAAGTGTGCTTCAGTTTGGTGGTTCCCATTCACATATGGACATAAGTGCTGGTACTGTAGTAATTTATGCACATTCTTGGCATTTAAATGCTCAAGCCCTTTTCATAGAATTACTCTCCAACTACCACAGTCAGTAAAATAAGGCCATTTTATATAAACAGTAACCCTAGGCACTCAACAGCCTTAGAAGTAATACTCCAGCCCTCTTCTTCCTCCCTCTCCTTAGAGAAGTTGAACATGTGTATGCTTGGGAGAATGAGGGAGGGGGGGAGGGGGGATTTGTCAAAAATGAAGCATGACAGATTTGATCCATCTCTATTCCCTATAAGCATCATGAACTGACTCCAACCTGCTGAAGTCTATTACTCCATTATTTATGGTGAAAAGAGATCTCCCCAGGCTAATTAAACAACTAGTTGGTGAATTAAATCAATCCCACTCTCTACAACTAAATTCCCCAGCGGGCAGCTGCGCATCCTGCTTACAGCAGAGCAGTAGCAGAGCAATCATTCATTAACCTTTGACCTGGAAACACTTGCTGCTATTGCATCCCATCAGTGGCTCTTCTATTGTGTCTCCCTAATTCCCAGCTGGGTGCTGGGGTTGGCTGACAGATCCCTTAATGGCATTACAATGAATTGAGTCCCGTTTCAGTACACAGATTTTTCAATTAGGATATAAATAATGGACTGCGGGACCTGAACTCCATTATTCTAGCGAGTGGACCGCAGCATTCCATTCTCCCCAGCTCCTCCCATTCAGCTCTTTCATCTCAGGCTCACCTATGCAGAGAAAATAAAAAAGCAAATGGGAAGGGATTTTGTTTAGACTTTTAAGTGTAAAGGACAAAGGTTTCTGCTATACTGGCTGCTTCTCAGCGAGGCTTTTCTAATGCCCTGCAGCCATTTTTATTCATGTTCATTTTTGGTTTATGCAGTAAAGTAATTCTATCTCATGCAGTACTTGGTAGCCATAAATCAGCATGCATTAACTTTTTTATAAAGTGCTATGAAAATGCATAGAACCAAGCAGTCATTTTTGGCTGATGAAGGAATGGCAGGAATTGCTTTCCTGACAGAATTTAACATATTGACAAAAGATGCTGGCAAACAGGGGATTTCCGTGACTGTGGTGAAGAGGGGAGGAGGGAGATCTCTGACTTTGCAAAATGTGCTTTAAACATTAAGAGGCACACACCTGAATGGATGGGCAATAATGACAAATTCCTGCTTCATCATTTTTTACTCCCATGTTATGATGCTGGAATAACAGTATCTTATAATTTTATTATTCCTGTTGTCTGTAGTGAAATCATGGGATGATAGCAAGTCATAATTGATTTGCACTCGCAGTGCCTGAAATACAGCGCTGAGATAATGATCTGTCTGTAGTTTTCCTTCTCTTCTGTGTGATTAAATAGAATTCTGAGCAGAAAAGGTGTCTTACCCCAACAGATTAAACAACACCTCCAGCAATAAAGGAATACCATATCAATAAAGTCACATTTTTTCAAGAATAAAGATAAATTCTTAATTGATTACAAATTCTCCATGAAATATATATGATTCATTTCCTAATTAACGAGGAACCAATATTCAAAGATCTATGTCCCTAACTTTAGGAGTCTGCAGCCAAGATCTGATTAAATGAATTTCTCACTGCTGTATATCTAGGGTTACCATATTTGCAGAAAAAAAAGGGGACACAAAAAAATAAAATGCTGCCCCGCTCCTGCCTCTGCCGCCCCATATCGCACAGTCACCTTGACTCCCCACAAAAGCCAGATTCTATAAGCAGTGAAAATACTGGTAAAAGTAACAGAAATGCATTTTCTTCTGTACTCAGCTAAGTATAAAATTAGAAAATATGTACATTTCCAAAAAAGCAAATATCCATGAGCAGCATACCCCCTTCTTCTCTCCTCTCCACCCCCTTCTCTCCATGTGCTATATTCCCCCTTTTCCCTTCCCCCTCACGTACGTCCCCCTCACCAATCTTTTTCCAGCCTTCTCTCTGCACCCACACTCCATCCATCTTTTTTACAGTCCCCTCCCTCCCTCCACCCACCCACACATTTCCATCCCTCCATCCACCTCCCCTTCAGCCCTGAGTCAGGGTGCCATCCCGAACCTACCTTAATGCATTCTGGTGGTCTAGTGGTTTCTTCAAGCAGGAAAGAACCCCACTCTTTCCTGCCCACTGCCAGTGACCTACTCACTGCAGCCACTTGTTCAAAATTGCTGCTGAGACTTGAAGCAATGGCCTCGCAAGACTTCTACAGATACATGGTAACTCTATGTATACCCAGATTTGAAACCCCTTTTTGTATAGAACTTCGAGAAAAGAATTGGGGTATACACGTGGGGAGGTTCACAATTCCCCAAGTATTTTCTGAAAGGTTTGTTTGATGGGCAAGGTAGGAAGTACTAAATAAACTTGGAAACTTGGATGTTTATGCCATTTACACATACATATGCTGCAGTTTACGTGTGTTTATGCAGGCTTGTCCAATCTTTTTTTTATCAGGTGCCACATTTTATATTTCATAACATTTGGAGGCAGGGGTGGCCCAAGGCAATCTGCTGCCTGAGGCGAGGGCTGAGTTGGCGCCCCTACTCTCGCCCGTGGGTCTGGCATCTCCCCCTTCCCTTTATAACCCCTTTCCCCAAGCCTACCTTTGTTTTCCAAAAGACGGCAGCAACAGAGATTCCTATAGGCTGCCCTGCCTCTCTACTGCAACCCGTCTCTGAGGAAACAGGAAGTTATGTCAGAGGCGGGCTGCAGAAGAGAGAAGAGGCCAGTGCTGTTAGGAGGGCAGCCAATGAAACCGCTGCTGCCACCGACTTTTAATAAACAAAGGTAGGCTTGGGGAAGGGGACTGAAGAAGGAAGGGGGCCGTGGCCGGTGTGTGGGGATATGCTGCTCCCTGAAGAGTGCCACCTGAGGCCCCCGCTTCAGGTGACCTAATGGTAGGGCTGCCACTGTTTGGAGTGCCAAGACACGCATCTGCACACGCATGCACACTCACGCGCTCTCTCCGCCTCTCTCGAGCTTGAAAATACCAACAAGAAGGAGTGAGGAAACAGAAGATGGGGTTTAAAAATGGTTTCCTAAAGAAAAGTCCACAGACCATTATTAAAAAGAACTTGAGGAAAATCCACTTCTTATTTCTAGGATAAGCAGCATAAAATATATTGTACTGTTTTGGGATCTTGCCAGGTACTTGTGACCTGGATTGTCCACTGTTGGAAACAGGGTGCTGGACTTGATGGACCTTCAGTCTGTCTCAGTATGGTCATACTTATGTAAGTCAAAGCTCAATGATGTAACAAATCTTTTAATTGCTTCCAAAGTACTGCAATTATACAATCAAAGGACTCAACACATCCATGTTTTGGCAAGTGTGCCTTCGTCAGGAGCCTTTGAAATGTACAGTACACTAAATCTAGCAATCACAGAAGTGACAACACAATTCACATCGATCAGAGCTGCTGAGAGACAGAGCCTGGTACAGGGCAGGGCCGTCACAGCAGTCACTGCCCCCCCCCCCCCCCAATCGGGCTGCTGCTGCCCCCTCTCTCCTTCTCCTGCTCCCACAGTCCCTGGTCTCACCTGCCCACCCTTGGCTCCGTCAACAGCCCCCCTCCGTCCGCCACCGGGCCCCCTGCATTCAACTCGGCAGTGCCTCACTTCGGTGTGAAGGCGGCAGATCGCCTCCCTTCGGGCCCTCCCTCACTGTGTCCCGCCCTCATCTGATGTAATTCCTGTTTCCGTGAGGGCGGGGCACAGTGAGGGAGGGCCTGAAGGCGATCTGCTGCTTTCACAAGGAGATGAGGCGCCACCGATTTGAATGTAGGGGCCCGGTGGTGGATGGAGGGGGGCTGTCAACGGGGCTGGGGGTGGGCGGGTGGAGACTGGGGACTGCGGCGCCGGTGGCCTAAGAGCAGGAGAGGGAGGCGACAGTGGTAGCGATTAGGGGGGGGGCGGCCTTGTCCCGGGCCTAGCTCAGTCTCTCGGCGGCCCTGCCAGTCGGCAGAGGCTATCAACAAGCAGGCAACATATTGCATGTTTCCTCACTCCTTGTTGCTGGCCACACCATGTATATGCTAGCATTTTGGTCATTTATGCAGGTAAAGTCTTGATTATCCGTAATGCCCCAGCCTATATGTCAGACCTGATAGATCTACCACCCAGGAACGCAAAAAGATCCTCTCGCATATTCCTTAATCTCCATCCTGTCAAGTGCAAGGGTCTGAAATACAAATCAATGCATGCATCTACCTTTTCCTATAGGAGCACGCAACTCTGGAACGCGCTGCCACGTAACCTGAAAACGGTCTATGAACTGACCAATTTCCGCAAACTATTGAAAACCTATCTCTTCGACAAGATATATCACAAAGATCAACATGTGTAACTGTATAATCTAACATGTATAACTGTATAATCTTAAAACTTCCAGACTGTATTATAATGTCTTATAATGTCTTTCTGCTTTAACGCCTTCATGTATTTCACCACCATGTAACACAAAACCCTCTGTAAACCAAATGTATATTCACTGCTATTTCCAGTATCCATGACAAAATGTAAGCCACATTGAGCCTGCAAAGAGGTGGGATAATGTGGGATACAATAAATAAATAAATAAACGGGACTGACCTGTTGTCAGATAAATGAAAAGTCAGATAATACAGAAAGCAATGGTAAACCCTCAAACAATGCAGAAACAAAGGCAGTAAAAGAAGGGTCCCGGCTCACAACAGTTCTGTTTTGTGGTATAAGTAGGGTCCCAGATTCAGAGAGAAGCTGTATGACATCACTGGGGGGAGGGGGTCTGTTGGATATGCGGGATGGTCGGATCAGCGAAGATTGGAAATTGAGACTGTACTGCATTTGGCATCTAACCATTGGTGTCCATTTTATACAATTTCCCCCCTCCCCCAAGTGTTGCACTTTGAAACACAAAGCACTACAGTGTCCTGTGTGATACAAAGTGAGACACACAAGGGAGAGTACATGGCTTGAGACACTGTGCAGCTGCCCTCTACTGGCAGCCAAGCAGAAATGGGAGGGGGAGAAAAGGGAAATGGAAGGACTAGAAAGTAAATTGGGGGAGGGGATGAGAGAAAAAGAATATATTAGGGATGAGGGGACAAAGATTATGTGAGGGAATGAGGCAAGAAGGAGTGAGTGAGTGAGTGAGTGATGGGTACAAGGGAGGACAAGTTAGTGAGAGCATGGAGGAAGAGGGAAGGGATGGGGGCTAGAGAGCGAATAAGATCAGAAGGAGTTCAAGGGGAAGAGAGAGAGCGAGGGAACTGGAGAGGTTGCAAGGCAGAATGAGTGAGGGACTGAAGGCGCTAAGGGGTGTGAAATTCATAGGTTGTTTCTAATAAGAAAATATTTACTCTGCCAAGTACCTCTTATTGTACAAGACAGTTACAGCTATGCACTCTAGAAATGGTCTCCAAGCTCTTCATAAATACTGGGACAGAGGCTGCCCTTCAAACCCTGCTTCTACCTCAAAACAGTGAGAAAGACTCCAGAGACTTCCTACTGAAATTAATATAAGAATCATGAAAAAAAAATGATCAAATTGACCTCCTTCAGAAATGCTGAATCGTAGTAATATTAGACCTGAGACCAGCTGTGTCATTAAATCAACCCCTCCTCTGCTTTCACCCACTAATGCACCCATCACAGACTGAGCAGATACGATATTTTCTCACAAAACCCCAGTCCTCTCTTTTTTTCTCTCATCTCCTTTCCTTTCCTTTGTCTGGACTGAGCGTAAAGCCATGTCAGCCGTGAAGTCATCTCATATTCATTTTGTTTCACAGAATTACCATGGATCACATATGCAAGGAGAGCTAATAAATTACTCTGTATGTAGTATTCCTCCAGGGACAATGTTTCACTAACAAACTCTGGGAAATATTTTGCTAGAAATGGTCTGATTCCAAGAAAAGACAGTCTTCTAAATGCAGCAGGAAGGGCATGAGGGCCATGATGTTATTGAGAAGAAAAGAATAGCCATACTGGGTCAGACCAGTGGTCCATCTAGCCCAGTATCCTGTTTCCAACAGTGGTCACAAGTACCTGGCAGAAACCCAGAAACATTCCATGCTACCAATCCCGGGGCAAGCAATGGCTTCCCTATGTCTTTGTCAATAGCAGACTATGGACTTTTCCTCCAGGAACTTGTCCAAACCTTTTAAAATCCAGATATGCTAACCATTGTTACCACATCCTCCGGCAATGAGGTCCAGATCGTAACTATTCGTTCAGTGAAAAAACTATTTCCTCCCATTTGTTTTAAAAGTATTTCCATGTAACTTCATTGAGTGTCCCCTGGTCTTTGTACTTTTTGAAAGAGTAGAAAATCAATTCACTTATACTCATTTTACACGATTCAGGATTTTGAAGACCTCAATCATTTCTCCCCTCAGCTGTCTTTTTTCTAAGCTGAAGGGCCCTAATCTCTTCAGCCTTTCCTCATATGAGAGGAGTTCCATCCCGTTTATTATTTTGGTCATTCTTCTTTGAACTTTTTCTAATTCTGCTATATCTTTTTTGAGATATGGCAACCAGAACTGAATGCAATACTCAAGATGAGGTCACACCATGGAGCAATACAGAGGCATTATAGTATTCTCAGTCTTATTTACCATCACTTTCCTAATAATTCCTAGCATTCTGTTTGTTTTTTTTGGCCACCACTGTACACTGGGCAGAAGATTACAGCATATTTTCTTTAATGACACCTAGATCTTTAATTTGGGTGCTGACCCCCAAGGTGGACCCTAGCATCAGGTAACCATGATTTGGATTATTCTTCCCCATGTGCATCACTTTGCATTTGTCCATATTAAATTTCATCTGCCATTTGGATGCCCAGTCTTCCAATTTCCAATTTTTCACAGTCTGCATTTATTTTAACAACCTTAAATAGTTTTGTGTCATCCTCAAATTTAATCACCTCACTTGTCATCTGATTTCCAGATCATTTATAAATATGTTAAATAGCACCAGTACCAGTTCAGATCCCTGCGGTACTCCACTATTCACCCTCCTCCTTTGAGAGAAATGGTCATTTAACCCTACCCTCTGTTTTCTGTCCAGTAACCAATTCCTAATCCATAACAGAACATTGCCTCCTGTCCCTGACTCTTTAATTTTCTCAGGAGTCTCTCAACCATGTGCTTTGCTGCCATGCATGGAAATGACCAGAGTTGAGAAACTTTAGAGATGCCATGGTGGCATGATGCTTTGAACTCCTTCCAACATCATCCAGGCAAAACATAAACCAGTAGAGAAGGTGTTCACTTTATTATTGTGGTACAAACCACTGAAAAATATGGTGATCTGGGGTAGTTAAAAAAAAATCCAGCATCGTGACATTTGAGGACTTAGGTAAGAAGAAAAGTGCTGTATTTCTGGGAGACCTTGACATCTGAGTGTTTTCTGTCTTCAGATCTGCTCTGCTTGTTTCTAGCTCCTGCAGTAAACTGTCCCCTGATTCCATCATTTTAGGGCTGGGGGTCAGGAGATTACTTGCAGGTCATTATCAAAGGGGCTAACCAAAAGAGCCCAACCTATTGTGTGTTCTTTGTGGGCTCTGGCGATCTTTGCTTGCATTTTGAGGTTTAGTTTGTTTAAGGGACTGTTGTTAGAGCAGCTCAGGGTTTATAGTTATGAAATTTTGATTTGTTTATTAGCCATTTGGGGCCAATATTGAGTAATGCAGTAGTCATATGTATTTATTCACTAAGGGCCCTGTTTACTAATCTGAGCTAGAGGCGCGTTATCGTTTTTAGCACGCACTAAACATTAGTGTGCGCTAAACATGTAGATGCTCATAATATTTCTATGGGTGTCTACATGGTTAGCACATGCTAAAAACACTAGCACACCTTAGTAACAGGGCCCTTAATTTGCCTCATTCAATCAGCAGCACTCTCCACCATATTTAAAGTGATCTCATTAATTGTACTCACATAGAATTGATATTATGCACTAGCAGCTAAATTAGAGCTGTGGCTCTGGAATGCCAAAACCATTGGCATGGCCAGACAGTAAATTATGGGTGGGCCAACATGCTTCCCTTTCACTCTCCCCCTCCCCTTACTCCACTCAAATGTTAAACTGAATTCCTTAGCTAGTGGGCATCCCCAAGCCCCGCCAACTGAAGACATCGGCAGGCAGCGATAACTCCTCTCACAACAGTCAATGACAGCATTTCCAGCCCCATGCCCAGTTCTTGCGCATGCTCAGTTTATTTATTTGAAAAAAATATATATTCTGCTTATTCCACTGAGAGTGTGTAGGATGCTGGTGATGGCAGCTGGGAACACTGCTACTGACTGCCTCAAGGGAAGTTATGGCCGACTGCTGATGTCTTCAACTGGTGAGGCTTGTGAATCCCCACTAGAGCTACACCAACGCTGCGCTATAGTCACCTATAGGGCCCTGGGCAAACTTTTGAGAATGTCTGTGCCCCCCCCCCCCCCAGTCTAACAGCACCCCTCTTCACTTGCCCCAGTCCAGCGATGACGTTTCCTTAGATTCCTGCCAGCCAAGCCACTTTCCACCCCCCCCCCCCCCCCCCACACACACACAAAAAACATCATAAAGGTATGGAGTGGCTGGCTAGGCCTCACCACTGATGGATTTGTCAGTTCTGTCCCTCAGAAAAAGGAAGTCCATATCAGATAGGGTGGGACTGACAGAGCCATCAGCAGCATGGCCTAGACAGCAGCTCTGCATCATTATATCACCTTTTTGTTATTGCTTTTGCTGGAAGCAGTGAGGATTCCAGAGGTGGAAAAGAGGGTAAGGGAGCTGCTGGACTGGTGAAAAAGAGGGGAGGAAAGGAAGGTGCTGGACCAGAGGGCAGAGATGGGTGGTCCTTCCAAAAGAATGAGATTTACCACCCCAATGAGTGTATTCAGGGTATAAATATAGCATGGTGGTGAGGGGGACGAGGCCTGAGGAAGGGCTGTTGGCCACTCATTGACAAGTAATGATTTCATGTGCACCTAAAAACAGATTTCTGCATCACGGGTGACATTATATTTTTTAAACTCAATTATTTTAAGCACTTACCAACACTCAGTGCTAGGGACCAGCTACTTAAAAAGTAGTTTAACTATAGTTACTTTACTAAAAAAAAGTAATTTAACTACCTGGTTAACTACATTTTTCTTGTAGTAGTTTAACTATATGAGACAATTACTACAGTTAACTACTAGTGGTTAACTACTTCAATGGCATTTTCATTTGCCTTAAAACACTTGTATAACCATTGCACTTAGGATGAAATGTGTTTAATGTTTAACAACAGAGTTGGTAAACTCTCAGCAAATCACTAATTAAAGCAGATTAATCACTAAATTCTTTATGATTAATCTGCTTTATATTTAAAGTCTAAGAATTCTCAATTTGTCACTTCAGTTTATACCACAGAAAAACTATTTTCTCAGAGTTATCGTTAAGGTACTAAAAATTGTCCTGAGCAACTAAATAACCATTATACTGCTGCAGTGTCGGGACGTGCAGCATTGAACTTGAAGCCACATTGAGCCTGCAAATAGGTCGGAAAATGTGGGCTACAAATGCAACAAATAAATAAATAAAAAATTTTGCCACTTTTGGAAATGCAAGCAAGGTGTTTGTGGATGTGTCTGAACATTCCAGGTAACGCTCAACCTCTTCCTTTGTTCCAGATTTGGCTGCTGGAAGGTTGTTCTTCGCAGTGGACAGAAACTCAAAGAAATCTTCACCTCGAGTAGCAGTCTTTTCTTTGGAGGCTGCCTGCAACTCCTGCACAAATGAAAGTGGAACTATGCCATTAGCTCTGACTTCAGTCTCTGTTATAGCCACAACATGAATGAGCAGCTACATCTTCTCATATCATTTTTGTTCTGGTAGATATCTCAACTTGGAACTTTGGAACAATCATCGTTGAAATAAGGTAGTCATCGTTTTCAAATATTGAACCAAACCTTGAAGCAATTCCTTTTATCAGAGCTGTAATTAATGGCTGCATTGTTTATCCAAGTTGACTGAATTCCCATTATTCTGGGAATAATAGCAGTCATTTTCAGCTTGCAGAATATCAGTTGTGGCTGACAATGGCTTCATGATGCTGATATAGTTCCTCAGGAACATCATCTCTGTATCAGTCATCAGTTCTAGTCCTATTTTTTGTCACATTCTCGTGTTTTCTCCATTCCAATTATAACCAGTCAATTGATGGCTAAGTAAGCTGAACCCATCTTGTGCAGGTTGGATCAAGAAATGTAAAACCAGCCACCTCTTCAACAACATCTGCATGTTTGATACTCCAACTGACGGCATTGCTAAGAACCTGTACTTTCCCCATGATCATGTCAAACATTCATTTATAACACAAATCTTTTTGTGCTTCATGACTGTCAACAGCTGCTACAAGATTGAGTGTGAGATTGGCACATCTCTTGTGCTTGAGAAACAAGTTGGAGTCAACATCATCAACACATGATTCATCTTTGACTTCATCAAACAAAGATCCAATATCAGCAGCTTCGATCACCTCTGACTCAGAAAGTGACTAGCTGTTGGACTTTGTTCAGCATGAACTACCACCAGTGCAAATGTTGTTCAGAATTATTATTATTATTTGTTACATTTGTATCCCACATTTTCCCACCTTTTTGCAGGCTCAATGTGGCTTACATATTACTGTTAATGGCATTAGCCGGTTCCGGTCTGAACAAATACAAGGTATGAGTGAATACAAGGTGATATTATGGTAGATAAGGTACAAGTATGGTAGATAATTGGGGGAACTTAGAGAGGGAGAGGGGGAGGAAGAATCAGGTAATGTCCATTACGGTCTTTGGTTATATTGTGTCGTAGACAGTTGTCCAAGTATCTTGTAATATTTGCTGAATTGTCAGTAACACATCAAATGATCTTAGTTGCTATGTGGAATTCCATGAACAGTTTATCATTTGAGCAGTCCTCTTTCTTGTGTGAGAATGTTTAAAACTTCAAACAGAAAAAGCATGGGAATGATGCAATAGTGTCTCCTTGATTATGTAATGAATGGTCATTCCAAGAAAACTGTGTTTGTGGCTGCTCCAAAGATCTGCTACTTGAGAAACATTCCACCTGTTGTAATTCTGTAATAAGCAAGTTCTTTTGAATGTCATATAGTTTATTTAAAGTTTGTGCTAAAGTCTTGAGACAAGGCAGGGCTTGAGCTTGGCAAAAACTCAGAGGCAAGGCAGGGCTGGAGCTAGGCAAGACCATGGAGACAAGGCAGGGCTGGAGCTTGGCAGGAACACAGAGATGAGGCAGAGTTGGAGCTTGGCAGGAACCTGGAGACAAGGTAGGGAAAACTTGGGTCCGAGGCAAGGCAAGACTAGAAAGGTCCAAGGCAAGGTCTGGAAGCTAGGCAAGGCTGGAACAGGAACAAGACTGGAGCAGAAACATGGCGGGAAACCTCATTGTGAAGACCCTGAAGAAAGGCCTGGGCTTTCCTTAAATATACCCAGGCCCAGTGCGATGCTCCTGGGACGGCCTCCAGGATTCGCTCCATTGGCCCTGTCAAGCCGCTATCACTGTGTGTGCCTAAGAATGACAGTGTTGGGAGTGCACAGCATTGGACAGGAGGCAAGAACTTGAACCGCCGCCTGGAAAAAGAACACTGGAGAGCTATCACGGGACCAACCTCGACATAGGAAGGTGAGTCAGGGCACCGGTCACGGCAAGAGCCGTGACAGATAAAATGCCATTTAACCCTCCTCTCCGTTTTCTGTCCAATAACCAATTCCTGATCTACAACAGAACATTGCCTCCTATCCCATGACTCTTTTTCTCAGGAGTCTCTCATAAGGAACTTTATCAAAAGCTTTCTGAAAATTTAGACACTACATCAACTGACTCACCTTTATTGACATGTTTATTCACGCCTTCACAGAAATGAAGCAAATTGGTGAGGCAAGACTTCTCTTGCTGAACCCATGCTGACTCTGTCCCATTGGACCGTATTTATCTATGTGGTCCATATTTTACTGTTTATAATAGTGTCCAATATTTTGCCCGGCACTGGCATCAGGCTTGCCGGTCTGTAATTTCATGGATCAACTCTGGAACCCTTTTTAGAAATCGGCGTTACATTGGCCACCCTGCAATCTTTAGGTACTATGGACAATTTTAACAACAGGTTACAGATTACTAAGGACAGATCAGCAATTTCATGTTTGAGTTCTTTCAGTACCCTTGGATGCATGCCATTTGGTCCAGGTGATTTACTTCTCTTTAATTTGTCGATCTGGCTCAGTTCATCTTCCAGGGTCACCAAGATTTCTTTCAGTTCCTCCATGTCATTACCCTTGAAAACAATTTCTGGTACAAGTAGATCTCTTACATCTTCTTCCGTAAAGACTAACGTAAAGATTTCATTCAGTCTCTCCACTATGGCTTTGTCCTCCCTGATTGCCCCTTTTGCTCCTTCATAACCTAATGGTTCCACAGATTACCTCACAGGCTTTCTGCTTCTGATGTACCTGGAAAAGTTGTTACTGTGTGTTTTTGCCTCTGTGGCAAGTTTCTCTTAATATTCTCATTTAGCCTTCTTTATCAATGCATTGCATCTAAGTTGCCAGTGCTTATGTTGCTTGTTATTTTATTCATTTGGGTCTTTTTTCCATTCTTTAAAGGACATTCGTTTGGCTCTAATAGCCTCTTTTGCTTCACCTTTTAATGATGCTGGCTGTCATTTTCTCTTCTTTCACCTTTGTAAATAGGTGGAATGTATCCGGTCTGTGTTTCCCACATGGTATTTTTAAACAGCCTCCATGTCTGATTTAAAGTCCTAACCTTTGCAGCTGATCCTTTTAGCTTCTTTTTAACCATTTTTCTCATTTTATCATGGTCATCCTTGTGAAAATTAAATGCTGCTACAGTAGATTTCCTTTGTGGCTTCACTCCATATATTAGCTCAAACTTAATCATGTTATGATCACTGTTTCCCAGCGGATCCAACATCATTACTTCTCATAATATGCCCTGCATTCCACTAAGGACTAGATCTAAAATGAATCCCCCTCTAGTTGGTTTCTTGACTAGTTGCTCCAAGAAGTAGTCATTTATTACATCTAGGAATTTTATCTTCCTAGTGCTCCCTGGTGTAACATTTATCCAGTCAATATTGGGGTAATTTAAATCACGTACTGTTGCCCAATTTGGCAGCTTTCCTAACTTTTGTAAACATTTCTTCATCTGTCTGTTTGTTCTGTCCTGGCGGATGGTAGTACAACCTACAAGAATACTCCTTCCCTTCACACATGGAATTTCTATCCATAATGATTCCACACTACTATCTGTTTCATGTAGAATGTTTATTTTGTTTGACTCAGTTCCCTTTATAACATATAGTTCCCTCCAATTCGATCCATTCTATCATTGCGATATAATTTGTACCCTGTTAACACAGTGTCCCATAGATTGCCCTCTTTCCACCGTCTCTGAGATGCTCATTATATCTACCTCATCATTTAGTGCTATATACTCTAACTCTCCCATCTTATTTTTTGGTCTTCTAGCCTAGTGGTTAGTGCAACGGACTTTATCTTGGGGAACTGGGTTTGATTCCCACTGCAGCTCCTTATGACTTTGAGCAAGTCACTTAACCCTCCATTGCCCCAGGTACAAATCAGTACCTGTATATACTATGTAAACCGCTTTGAATGTAGTTGCAAAAACCACAGTAAGGCAATATATCATAAGTCCCATTCCCTTTCCCTTTTGTATACAGACACTTCAAATTGTGTTTTTTCCTTGGATTTACAAGCTGTTTAGAAGTTGATGGGGACAGTGTGTATCTTTACCTTGCTGTCTCCTTAAACACTTCTGGCTTTCTTGCATCATTGTGTGAAACCTCTCTATTGTGATTCCCTAAATGTCCTGTTTCAAAAGTATACACCAAACTGAACCATGCACTCCTGGGCAACTGTTGGCTTCCTCTCCAATTTTAGTTTATAAACCAGTGGCGTAGCCAGACCTCGTGGTGGGAGGGGGCCAGAGCCTGAGGTGAGGGGGCACATTTTAGTCTGCCACCCCGCTGCCTCGCTCCCCCCCCCCCACCGCCTCACCTTCCCCAATGCCTCACCGCACCCTACAACAGCAATTACCTTTGCTGGCAGGGGTCCCCAACCCCCGCCAGTCGAAGCCTTCTTCGGCGCCGGTCTCCTCGCCTCCACCCGCACCAAATACATTTGCTGGAGGGGGTCCTCAACCCTGCCAGCTGAAGCTTTCTTCAGCACCGGTGTCCAGCTCGCTGCGTTTGCTTATCTGTGCTTTCTTGTGTCCTGACGTCCTGCACGTTCCTTTAAGTGAAACTGAGCATGCTAAATTGCCCCTGGTACAAAATAAATACCTGAATATATGTAAACCGCTTTAAATGTAGTTTCAAAAACCTCAGAAAGGCGGTATATCAAGTCCCATTTCCCTCCCCTAATTCTGTGGGGGGGGGGGGGGGGGCAGGCCCCCGTGGCCCCACCTAGCTATGCCTCTATTATAAACTGCTGTATCTTCTTTTTAAAAGTTTCCACCAGTAGCCTGGTTCCATCCTGGTTAAGGTGGAGTCCATCCTTTCACAACAGGCTCCCCTTTCCCAGAATGTTGTCCAGTTCTTAACAACTCTAAATCCCTCATCCCTGCACTATCATCTCAACCACTCATTAAGACTTTAGAGCTCTGCCTGCCTCTTGGGTCCTGCACGTGGAATGGGGAACATTTCTAAAAATGCTACTCTGGAGCATCTGGACTTCAGCTTTCTTCCTAGGAACCTACATTTGGCTTCCAGAACCTCCCTCCCACATTTTCCTGTCTCATTGGTACCCACATGTACCAAGACAGCCAGCTCCTCCCCAGCCAGTGAGTGGAATTAAGTGCATTTCAATACCCCAGCTTGAGGGTCCAGGCTCTAATCCCACAGTCTTAAAGCACTAACGTAACCTGCATTAATACTCAACGGACAAAACAAGTTACACTTGTACAAATCTTTTGAATATTAATCTCTTCATTAATATGTTTAATGCCAAAATTGCAATTTATATGCTTTTTGTACTGTACTGGTTTTGCATCTGCATTTGAAATGCATTTTTTAATTTGCTGTGAGCTAATTGCTCTGTAGACTGATACAGCAGGATATAATTGTGAATAAAATAGCAATAGAATCACGATTAAGTGCATTATAGAAGATGTACTCCAGAAGACCACCCATTTCTTTTCAAAAATGGCACTATATCTGTATGGGTTTAATATGCAAACATTGTGCAATTAATATTGTAATAATTAGATAAAACATACTGGCAGCATGCTGAGTGCACATTAACGTTATACTAGCAATATATTAAGGGCATGCTAATAACACGTATAAGGATCCCTTTGGGACCTTTATTAGACCAGTAAGCTCCTGGTATCAGGACTGTACCACCTACGTGTACTGAGAAAGTATAGAGCATAGACCATTTGGGTACAGAATCCCCATCTGGCAAGGCTACAATGGTTCTACCTAAACTTATATAATAAGCCTTAGACCCCTAGGTGGCAGTGTAGATTTTCTATGGATTTGCTTTGCACTTCGCTGTGAGACAAGGTGCATTTCCTGGTGCTCTGCCTTAGGCCTTTATTTTAAGTCTTATGAAAAGCCACCCTCTTCCTCTCCCTCCTGGCGTCTCCCACATGGTTCCACCATCTTCCTTCCCTCTACCCTTCTAGCCCAGCATCTGCTCCCTCTTTCTCCCCACCCCACTCTTGTAGCCTTACATCTCTCTGCCCCTTCTCTCTTCCCTCCTGCCCTCTCCCCCATGTTCCAACATTTCTCCCTCTCTCTTCCCTCACTCCCACTGTCCGGCATCTCTCCATCACCCTTCTGCTCCTGAATCCAACATCTCCTCCTTTCTTCCCTCTCCACCTCCTGTGTTTCTGTCTCCCTCTCATTTACCACCAGGTCCAATATATCTCCCTCTCTCCCACTTTCTACCATTTCTCCCTCTCTTGTGCCATGGGTCCAACACTTCTCTTCCCCCCTCCCCCCATGCAGCATTTTCTCTCTTCCTCCCTTCCACTGCCATGTCCAACATTTCTGCCTCTCCCCTCCCTTGTGCCCCAGCCAACATCTCTCGCTTCCCCCTACAGCATCTCTTCCTGCCCTCCACCATCATGTCCAATTTTTCACTACCTTCCCCTCCTCAGCACCCCCTGTCCAACATTTACCATCTCTCCCTCCCCACTACCCCTATGTCCAACATTTCTCCCTCTCTTGTCCCTCTCCCCTCTCTATGCAACATGTCCCTCTCCCCTCCCCATGCAAGATTTTTTCCTTTCTTACCCCTCTCTACCCTATATCCCACAATTCTCTCTCTCTTGCCCCTCTCCACCTCATGCCCCCCCCATGCAGCATCTATCTTTTGAAAGGAGACCTCCCCCCAACTCTCCCTCTCAATTCAATGGGGCACCACCCTTAACAGCCCTGGTATTGGAGGAAGCAGGCTGAGCTCCGATCCTGCATCTGCCTCCCTCTCTCTCATGGCAGCGCTTCCCAGACGCTGCCTACCGCCGACGCCGCCACGATCCTGCATCTACCTCCCTCTGTCTCAGCAGCAGCGATAACGATTCACACATGCTGCCACCTGCTTCTAACCCGGAAGTGTCTCCTCTGCCGCGCTCGCGTCCTGCCCCAGCAGAAACAGGAAGTTGTAATAATGGGGGCGGGGGCGGCAGAGGAGATGCTTCCGGGTTAGAAGCAGGAGGCAGCATGAATTGCAATTCACTACCACTGCTGCTGAGACAGAGGGAGGTAGATGCAGGATCGTGGTGGCAGTAGGCAGCGTCTGGGAAGCGCTGCCGTGAGAGAGAGGGAGGCAGATGCAGGATCGGAGCTCAGCCTGCTCCCTCCACAGCTGTTCTGATGAAGGTGCTCCACTGTTGGGTGGGCCTGAACCCAAACTGGGTGGGCCTAAGCCCACCCAGGCCCACCCATGGCTACGCCCCTGGCGTGAATACCAGGTCTATCTTTGGCCAGTTCAAACAACCGGCCAATGCTGAATATAGGCTTGGCCATTTAGGTTTGAACCAGCCAAAAATAAACCGGATATTCAATGCTGGTCACTGGAAATGGCCTGGCATTGAATATCCGGGCTCAGCGCCAACTGCGGGAGTTAACCAGGCTAACTCCAGTGGTCTGAATATGGGGCCCAGAGTCTCTTATAGGGCGTTTCAACTAAATTTTTCTAAAGATTTGTGCAGGACGTAAGGCATCAGAAACAGCTGATCACACCAGGAACTTAGTTGAACGAAGGCGCTACTCCGGCGCTGAAGAAGACTCTCTTCGGCTGGCGGGGTTCGGGGACAACCGCCAGCAAACAAGGTATCTGATGCGGCAGCGGGGCGGGCGGCGACAGCAGGGTGAGGGTTGGTGGTGGGAGGGGGGTTCAAGGGGATCGTCGGCAGGGGGGCCAGGGCCTAATCTATGGGGGCCCAGGCCCCCTCAGGCCCTACGTAGCTATGCCACTGCTCTGAGAGCCATGATTGTTTCTACCCAATTCATTGTACAGATGTCTTGTTCTCTATTGGACACACTCAGTTGTGGCTGTCTATGGAGTGGGGGAGGGGAAGGGGAAGAAGCCCTAAGAATGGATATGTGCATCCCTCATGGTCAAGGTCTCCCCATTCTCTGTATGTTCTCTGCATTCAAATCTTACCTCTATTTTCACCAGGTTCACGGGTATCCACTGCTGGTAGTTTTTCTCCTGCTTTGCACCTCATGTGTCTCCCCGCTAGGTTCCATCCTTCTTTATGTGGTGAACCCTAGTCCCCTTTTATGAAGTGCCCACCCATTCTCAAGGTTGCTGGGGGTGGGGAGGGGGGGAAGCATATATGCACTTAATGTCTTTTACACATTATTCAACACAGTCCTGCAATCCTCTATAGTTATGGAACAACAGCATTTCTAAATTCTATCCTGCAAACCATTTTCAAGGTGGCCACAGGTGCGTGCCTACCACGGCCTTGAGCCCTTAAGTCATGGTGAGGGAGAGGGGTTCTGATTACA
The DNA here is from genome assembly GCF_901765095.1 of Microcaecilia unicolor. Lineage (NCBI taxonomy): Eukaryota > Metazoa > Chordata > Amphibia > Gymnophiona > Siphonopidae > Microcaecilia > Microcaecilia unicolor. The sequence continues at coordinate 41,804 of NW_021963149.1, read as the reverse complement.
GTTCCAATTCTAAATAACCTGCAGGTGGCTACAGCCCGGTGCCTATATAATTCCCCTAGCCTGTGCCCTTCTGTACCTGATGTATTATATTGCAATTGTGATGAACTAAACATCCATCTAATGCTTTTACCATTGTTTTCCTTTTTCTCCTCAGCACTATATACCATTGCTGATACATTCAATGTGACAAAGATGACCCAGCTGTTTGTAGCTCCTTCCTGGCCCTCGCCAATGTGGTTTGGTTGTGGGTAAGGGTGTCTGCAGAGAGCAAACATAGTCTATGTGCTACCTATCTGCAAGTTTGTACTTGGCAGATTACTAGTGCTAGACAACATACCTATTATTTACACAACTCTGTGCTGTGGGGCTCTATGGTAAGGGGGGAGAAGCTGGATGGGCATTTCTATTCCTCAACAGAAATGCCCACCCAGCCTCCCCCCCCCCCCCCCCCTTACCATACAGCCATGCAGTTTGGAAGGAACAGGTGGCCTTCTGTATTTTTATTTATTTATTTTTTTTTAATTACACCACCCTAACCACTAGGCCACTCCTCCACAATTATGACACATATGTACCAAAGTTTCTCTGTCACAGTTCACCTGTCATGCAACCCAGATTGCTGACTTCTCTCACATCAACCCCAGCATTTGATAATATGTAGTGCACAAAGTAGAGACACACACCCTGTTATATGAAAATATATCCAACGTGTATTTAACAAAAAAAAAATAGATCTATGTACAATTCCCCCCCCCCCCCCCCCCCCCCAAAGTCCTTAAAGGGAGGCCACGTTCTCCTCCCTGAATGGCCTTGTGCAGCAGGCTAACGAGCAGCACCAGGAGCAACCTCTGTGCCCTGAAGTGCTGCTCGTTAGCCTGCCGCATCGCCGACACCTCCAGCCTCATCGCTGACACCTCCTGCAGCAACTGGTTTTGGCTATTCACCAGTTGCTGCAGGAGGCGCAGTCCTCCAGCCCTCTCCACATCATCCCCAGCACCAGCACCATTCCTAGCCCCATCCCCAGCTGTCCTTGTTACTGTACTTTACACTTATGAATGTTCCTTTTATTTCCCCGTATCTGGATGTCCACAACTACATGCACTGTACTTGCGGAACAACCAGGTACATCAAAGAAGTCGAAAGTATAGTAATAAGGACGTCTTTCTCGTAGAACCAGCGAAGGACGTTGATAACAAATTCAAGTACCGTGAGTTTTAGGGCCGTCCTTTTGCGGTTCTGGAAGATGGGCGTCCTTTTTACTATACTTTGGGCGTCCCTGATTTTGGCGTTTTGCACTGCGATAATGGAATGTCTAAGAACGTCTATACTATTTTTTGATGATACCTACCTGATTTTGGCCGACTTTGCGAGGGCGTCCTAATTCATACTTGGACAACCTTTCGAAAATGCCCCTCTTAGAGACTTATTTTCTCATTTGGTACAGTGGTTGAGACTCCTAACTCCTGGTACAGTGGAATAGCCAGCCAAAGACAAGAAACTGCCTTTGGGCTTGGTATTTACACCATGCAGTTTCTCTCTGAATGGGAGTCTCCTCCTACCATTACCTCACTGACAAGAAGACCTCTCCCAATTCAGGAAAGTACCAGGTGGAAAAAAGGGTCACAGTACAATAATTTAGTAGAACCACTAGAAGTCTCTATTCTCTAAAATGGTTGAATCGTAGGGGCTTTTACACCCTCTCCCTAGTTTTCAATAATTGGTAAACATTGCATTTTAATCAAGAACACTATTAAGTGGCCAGCATATAAAGTCTCTCACAAAGAAACAAGTTAAAGCATAACTCCTTCCCATTTGCTCAGAAGCTTCTTTTGGTTTAGAAAATGTGGAAGCAGCTTATAACTACAGTTGCAGATTTAGGCCCAACCCACTGGATAGTGTTGCGGTGGTCTGCAAAGCAGTGGCGTTCCTAGCCTCGACGGCACCCGGGGCAGATCACTGATGCGCCCCCCCCCCCCCCCCCCGCGAAATGACACTTCCCCTGGGTGCATGCCGCTGGGGGGGGTGTACCGCAGCATGCACCTGTCTGCTCCAAGTTCGCTACGCTCACTAAATTCTCTCGTTCGCTGCAGCAGCTCCCTCCCTCTGCCCTGGAACAGGAAGTAACCTGTTCCGGGTCAGAAGGAGGGAGCTGCTGCAGCGAACGAGAGAATTTAGCGAGCGTAGCGAACTGGGAGCAGACAGGCGCGTGCTGCGGCACCCCCCCAGCGGCGTGCACCCGGGGCGGACTGCCCCCACCGCCCCCCCCCCCTTGGTACGCCACTGCTGCAAAGATATTCAGTGGCACTTTGTGGATAGTAGGGATGGGCTGTCATTTGTAACAGCGTATCCCGTGTTGTTGCATGTTGTTAACGAATGAAAATGAGCAGAAAAAACATGACATTGTATGTGTTGGGGGTTTTTTGCTGGTAGTAGTGCACACACTTTCGAAAGAGTGTGCGCTGTTTGCAAAGAGGTCGCACTCTTTCACTCCCGTGATGACAACATGGCCAAACAAAAATGAATAAAATGAACATTCCCAAAAATGACATAGGAAACAACATGAAATGAAACTTTTATAGCTTCCCATCCCTACTGCATAGAGTCACTAGACCCAATGTTCAGCCAGTGGCGGGAAGCGTGTTTGCTTTCTGCCGCTGGTGTTAAACCCAGATATTCAATGCCAGACCTTTTCTGGCAACTGACACTGAATACCCAGGTTTATTTTGGCTGCTAAAAAGTTAACTGGCTATGCCGATATTCAGCGCTAACCGGTTAACTTTTTAGTGGTAAAAGATAGGCCTGCTATTTAAGCGGCTTGTTTTGACCACTCAGCCTAGCTGGTTTGGCGCTGAATATCTGTGCTTAACCAGCTATGTTACGCAATATAGCCAGTTAGAAACTAGCTACTTACAGGGATATTCAGCAGGAGATAACCGGTTATTTCTTGCTGAATATCTGCGGTTAGGTGCTTAAACACTATTTAACCAGCCAGGAGCTATTCCTAACTGATTAAATAGATTTGAATAGCGGAGAGACTGAATATATGTCTAAGCGACAGTTATTTGGGTAGCAGGTGCTGTTTTCCAGAAAATGCTTTTAAACATCAAACCCATTGTGTTTTGTCTTGTAGAATGTACCTTGAAGCAGCCATTTATGACAAAACAGAGGCCACTGTCGTTTTGGTGATGTGGAAACACAGGTCTTTGAAAAAGCAGATATGAGGAGAAGCACATTTTCAGAGAGAAGTTCTAGAATACATTGATACATGATTTTTACTATATATATGTACGGAGATTGTTTAAGACCATTGATGTGGCTTGCACCATATGCCTAACCCTAGGCTCCATACTGAGGTCTTTTTTCCCTCCTATTTTCACATTTGTTTATTGTTTTTTGCCATTTGTTTTATCAATTTGATTTATGTTGGCGATGGGTGATGATTTTAGTGAAGCTAACTCTGCCACTGCTTATTTATGCTGTTCGTCTTATGAGGATAAATGAACAATTTTGCTTTCTACTGCTGTCAATTTAGCACCTTTCAGAAATATTAAATTCACCAGACAAAAATACCAAATAAAGCAGCCTCATGCTAGTGTTGAACAAAAGCTTTAGGATTGTAGAATCTCCAATAATTGTCCTGGCAACAGGTGAAAACTACCAATGCCTCTAGACCTGCTATTTATTGTGTGCGTGTATCATGTTTGAACCTAAAGGACTGTAAGTCTGTCATGTCTAAGCAACTGAGGAAATGGAGAATCTGAAAATTGACTGTCTGTATACATTTGTCATAGTTATCAGTAAAGGGCTCATCCATTTGTCACACTGTGTCTCATGTTCCTCAACTGTATTTGGATAAAAACAAGAATAACCTCTTTCATTTCCTCTCACCCTCCCTTTGCATCTCTCATACAGTAGAAACACCAGATTTTACACTGTACACCAGGCTGCAGATATGCTTTAATAGCACAGAAAGTATGTGTAATAAAACAAATACTTCATAAATTCAAATGATTATCACTAGTCATGTGAAAGGTAATTTTATAATAGGTCACCTGGGTTGGGAGGCTAAATAGGCACCTGTTTAAGGCTATTTTTTAAAGACACGGTTGGCGGTGAACCTGGAAATTCAGTGCTGGTGCTGAGTCATATCCGGCAACTGGCATTGAATTTATGTTTTTTCACGGACAGGGTGGTAGATACGTGGAAAGCCCTCCCGTGGGAGGTGGTGGAGATGAAAATGGTAATGGAATTCAAACATGCCTGGGATAAACACAAAGGAATCATGTTTATAAGGAATGGATCTATGGAATCTTAGCGGAGATTGGGTAGCAACGCTGGTAATTGGGAAGCAAAACCAGTGCTGGGCAGACTTCTACGGTCTACGCCCTGATCGTAACTGAATAGATATGAATAGGTTGGAGTGTAAATTTAAGGGGCTTTGACGTTAGCTTCAGAACTTTTAGTAGAAGAACAGTGCTGGGCAGACTTCTATGGTCTGTGCCCTAGAATGGCAAGGACAATTCAAACTCGGGTATACATATAAAGTATCACATACCATGTAAAATGAGTTTATTTTGTTGGGCAGACTGGATGGACTGTATAGGTCTTTATTTGCCATCATTTACTATGTTACTATGGGTTTGTTTGTTTGTTATTTTGTGGGGGGGGGGGGGGGGGGGGGGGTTGCCATTATGAACATACCGGTTAAACTGATATTCTTTGACCGACCAGCTAAGTTATAGTGGCCAAAAATAGAACTGCTATTTATGCAGGTCTATCTGACAACTTAGCTGGTCAGCTGATGAATATCGGCACTAACCGGCTTTGTTGGCAGAATATAGCCAGTGACCAGGCTAGCTGCTAACTCCCAGATTCTATATAGAGCACCTAGAGATCTGTGCCAAAATCCAGGCATATTCTACAACAACGTGCGTAACTTAATTGGCTTAACAAGCTAATCAGCGTTGATAACAGCACTTAACAAGCAATAATTTATTTATTTATTTATTTGTTACATTTGTATCCCACATTTTCCCACCTATTTGCAGGCTCAATGTGGCTTGCATAGTACCGTAAAGGCGATCGCCAAGTCCGGTATGGAAACAAATACAATTTGATGTTAGGTCAGGTAGGTTGGTATATTCAGGTACATAGGGATCGAGGGTAGGAAGGAATATATAGTACCCAATACAGTCTAAGGTTTTGCTGTGTTGCAGAGTTAATGCATCTAATTTATGTCGGTGGGGAATGCTTTTGTGAATAAGTAGGTCTTTAATGATCTCCTGAAGTTTAGATGGCCGTAGATTGTTTTCACAGACTTTGGCAGTTCATTCCACAGTTGTGTGCCTATGTAGGAGAAGTTGGATGCATGAGTTTGTTTGTATCTGAGTCCTTTGCAGCTTGGGTAGTGGAGATTCAAGTAGGTACTAATGAGCACTAATTGGTAATAATTAGAATTTACATGCACAACTTGCTAACCATATTCTGTACAAATCGGGAGATGGGCGTCCTTCTCCCAGGGTCACCCAAATTGGCATAATTGAAAACCGATTTTGGGCGTCCTCAACTGCTTTCTGTCGCGGGGACAACCAAAATCACGGGGGCATGTTGGAAGCATAGTGAAGGCAGGACTGGGGCATGCCTAACACATGGGCGCCCTTGACCGATAATGGAAAAAAGAAGGGCGTCCCTGACAAGCACTTGGGCAACTATACTTGGTCCATTTTTCCTTACAGCCAAGCCTCAAAAAGGTGCCCAAACTGACCAGATGACCACTGGAGGGAATCAGGGATGGCCTCCCCTTACTCCCCCAGTGGTCACTAACCCCTCCCACTAACCCCTCCCAAATGTCATACCCAGCTCCATGACAGCAGTTTGCAGGTCCCTGGAGCAGTTTTAGTGGGTGCAGTGCACTTCAGGCAGGCGGACCCGCCCTTCAAAACCCACCCGAAACCCACTATACCCACATGTAGGTGCCCCCTTCGTCCCTAAGGGCTATAGTAGTGCTATACAGTTGTGGGGAGTGGGTTTTGGGTGGGGGTTGGGGGGGCTCAACACCCAAGGTAAGGGAGCTATGCATCTGGGAGCAATTTGTGAAGTCCACTGCAGTGCTCCCTAGGGTGCCCGGTTGGTGTCCTGGCATGTGAGGGGGACCAGTGCACTACGAATGCTGGCTCCTCCCACAACCAAATGGCTTGGATTTGGTCGTTTTTGAGATGGGCGTCCTCGGTTTCCATTATCGCCGAAAATCAGGGACGACCATCTCTAAGAATGACCATCTCTAGGGTCGACCTAAATTTCACGATTTGGGCGTCCCCAACCGTATTATTGAAACGAAAGATGGACGCCCATCTTGTTTTGATAATGCGGGTTTCCCCGCCCCTTCGCGGGGACGTCCTGCGAGGATGTCCTCAGGAAAATTTGGGTGCCTCTTTCGATTATGCCCCTCCACATCTTTTTTGAGATGCAGTGACCAGAATTGCCTAAGTATATATTCTATAAAACGGTATATAGAATAAGCTTAGTTGATAACATGGTATATAGAGTACTTAGGCGGAATGTTTACCGCACAGATACTTTAGGCACCTTATATATAATCTGGCCCTAAGCACTAATATTCAGCCAAGATAGCTGTGTATCTTGTGCTGAATATTAGCGCTTAGCTGACTTAAGGCCATTTAACCAGCCAGGAGCCGTTCCTGGCCAGTTAAATAGTGCTGAATATCGGGCAGTTAGAGGCTTTTATGTCTTTATAAAATTGCATCTCTGAAGCAGCCAAAATAGGACTAAAATGCAGCTGCACATCAGCACTACAGCTGGAAATGTGCAGGGCTGAAATACGTGCATAGGTACATGACTTATAACAGGGGTGGGGCAACCTTGGTCCTCAAGAGCCGCCACCCAGTTGAGTTTTCAGGATTTTCCCAACGAAAATACATGAGATCTATTTGTATGCATTGCTTCCATTGTATTCAAAAAAATCTCCCGACTGGGTTGCAGCCCTCGAGGACCAACATTGCCCACCCCTGCTTTATAACATACACCTGTTTTTCATGACTTCACCAGCACTCTGCCCAAACGTCTTCCCCAAACCACCTACACCTGGACCATGCACAAGTATACACTTTCTTGTCATAGTGCACAGTTGTATGTGAGGGCTACATTTACAAGAGGTCTCTTACACATGTATACCATTTACATGTGGAAAAAAAAGCCTTTATAGTATTACCCCCCCCCCCCCCCCCTTAGAGGGCAGTTCTATAAATAGTGCCTAAATGGAGCCCATATGTGTTTAGGTACAAGTACTTATGCCAGCCATAGAACTAATGTAAATGCTCACACTTAGATTCAGAAGCTACATGCATAACTTATTGTAGTCTGTAAGTTATGCACATAAGTTTATCCATTCATACTCTAGCTGAAATAATATGTTAACCATCTCTCTGACCTCATGTGCACCTTTCTTTAAATTAGTCACCTTATTTTCTAACTCCTCTTACTCTCTTACCTATCTATATGTTCCATCTTTGCTTATACCCTACGCTGTCAATTAAAATGTTCTATTATGTAGTGTGTTGACATTGTAAGTAGTATACTGTGCAATACTTTGTATTGTTAGTTGAATATTTTTACTGCTGTAATTGTCTATTGCTCATGTTTGATTTATTCTTACTGTACACCGCCTTGAGTAAATTCCTTCAAAAAGGTGGTAAATAAATCCTTATCAATCAATCAATAAATGTGTGCGCTGTCCTTAATCAGCTCACCTGCAAGGTATATGCTATCGAACATACAGATGTATTACACTTTAATGTTATTTTTGACTAGAGTATTGTTCTGTTTGCTCTGTAGGAGTGGATAAGCATGCACAATACACATATTCCATCTTTCATTTCTTTTTCTCTCTTCTCTTCTCTTTTCTACCTAATTCTCCTCCTTATTTTTCTCTCCCCATCTCTTATCCATGACCTCTTCTGTTCAGCCTCTGTTTCATTTCTTTATGACTTGCAGCCATAAATAATGTGCTCAGCAGGCTTTGATTTTAAATGGAGGCCAAAGATTCCTAACAAGAACATTTAATCTGATCTCCTTTCCTTGCTCTGGTCTTGCTTCCTTTTTTATGTCCTATTTTAAACTTGAGTTTGGCTATAATTTAGGGACCCCTGTGGCTTTTCTTTTGCTCTACAAAGCCCCTTGAGCAACCCGAGACATGGTTCAATCCTGTTGGCAGAGAGCTGATCACGTTTCAAGATCCTTGAGCCCTGTTTCTTCCACTCTACAGGCATTCACACACACACCCATACATAAATATATATATATATGTGGCGGGTTCAGAAGGCCTCAAAAGATACCAGGAAGGAATTTGTTAGATAACTGTATATTAAACAGTAGAATGGTACCTTACCACACTGGCAGATGGGCATTGCCCAGAGTCTCCGTGATAAGTTTGCATGTCATCGCTGTTTCATTAGGGACAAGTTTTATGAGCGGCTGTCTGCTTCCCTGCTGGGGGCTTGTACTGAACAGGGATTTAGGATCTGGAGGTCAGAGACAGGCAAGCCAGCTGCTTCCTTTACAGACCAGTCTTACAAAGGGAGAGGGTACAGGCATATTCACCACATGTTACGTACATAAGTATTGCCACACTGAGACAGACCAAAGGTCCATCAAGCCCAGTATCCTATTTCCAACAGTGGCCAATCCAGGTCACAAATACCTGGCAAGATCACAGAAAAGCTCAATACATTTTATGATGCTCATTCCAGAAATAAGCAGTGGATTTCCCCAAGTCAATTTAATAATGGTCTATGGACTTTTCCTTTAGGAAGCTGTCCAGACCCTTTTTAAACCCCGCTAAGATAACCGCCTTTACCACATTCTCTGGCAACGAATTCCAGAATTTAATTACACATTGAGTGAGGAAATATTTTCTCCGACTCATATTAAATTTACTACTTTGCAGCTTCATCACATGCCCCCTAGTCCTAGTATTTTTGGAAAGAGTAAACAAACAATTCACGTCTACCTGTTCCACTCCACTCATTATTTTATAGACCTCTATCGTATCTCCCCTAAGCCGTATCTTCTCCAAGCTGAAGAGCCCTAGACGCTTCAGCCTTTCCTCATAAGGAAGGAAAGGCAGTTATATTTTAAGGAGACGCTTGCACCATTCCTCTGGTGTAGTTGTATATTTGGCAAAAACTGGAGTACTACTCCTGTGGTGATGTTATGAATTTGACTCAACAGATGGCATTTTTACCTCAGTAAATTTGGAGTTGATGTGAAAATGGTAGTGTGCCTTTATAACATTAGTCTGGATTTCATATAGTGTAAGTTAGCATTCCTCACATAGGGGTCCTTTTACTAAGGTGCCCTGAAAAATGGCCTGTACTAGTGTAGGTATGTGTTTTGGATGCATGCAGATGCATTTTTCAGCTCACCTGTAAAAAATGCCCTTTTTTTTGTCTGAAAATGAACATGTAGCAAAATGAAAATTGGTGTGCGTCCATTTTCGGTCTGAGACCTTACTGCCACCAATTCACTTAGTGGTAAGGTCTCACGCGTTAACTGGGCGGTAATCTTCTATGCGCGTACAATGCCGATTACTGCCCGGTTAGCGCCATGCGCCAGAAAATATATTTTTACACACGTAAAAAATGAAACTACTGCTCAAGCCACATGGTAGCTGGGCGGTAGTTCTGAATTGGCGCACATTGGGCACACATGGAGGGGCATAATCGAACAGAAACGCCTATCTCCATGGGCGTTTATCTCCGAGAACGGGTCCGTGAAGGGGCGGACCGAATCGTATTTTCGAAAAAACATGGACGTTTATCTTTTTTTGAGCTGGGCGTTTTTGTTTTTCAGTGATAATGGAAACCGAAAACGCCCAGCTCAAAAACGAATAACTCCAAGACATTTATTCGTGGGAGGGGCCAGGATTCGTACTGCACCGGTCCACCTCACATGCCAGGACACCAACCGGGCACCCTAGGGGGCACTTTTACAAAAAAAAAAAAAAAAGGTAAAACAGCTCCCAGGTGCATAGCACCCTTCCCTTGGGTGTTGAGCCCCCAAAATCCCCCTCAAAACCCACTGCCCACAAGTCTACACCATTACTATAGCCCTAAGGGGTGAAGGGGGGCACCTACACGTGGGTACAGTGGGTTTGAGGGGCGGTTTGGAGGGCTCCCATTTACCAGCACAAGTGTAACAGGTGGGGGGGGGGGGGATGAGCCTGGGTCCACCTGCCTGAAGTCCACTGCTCCAGTGACCTGCATACTGCTGCCAGGGAGGTGGGTATGACATTTGAGGGTGAAAATAAAAAGTTGTGAAATGGCATATTTTGTGGTGGGAGGGGGTTCGTGACCACTGGGGGAGTCAGGGGAGGTCATCTGGTCATTTAGGGCACTTTTTGGGGCCATATTCGTGGAAAAACAGGGTCCAGGAAAAGTGCCCTAAATTCTCGCTAAAAACGCATATTTTTTTTCCATTATCGGCGAAAGGCGCCCATCTCTGATCAGCAGATAACCACGCCCCAGTTCCGCCTTCACCACGCCTTTGACACGCCTCCATCAACGTTGTCCGCATCCGCGACGGAGTGCAGTTGAAAACGTCCAAATTCAGCTTTTGATTATACCGCGTTATTCGTTTTTGTGAGATAAACGTCCATCTCCCGATTTAGGTCGGAACTTGGGCGTTTTTCTCATTCGATTATAAGCAGGATAGGCACCTACGCAGCTTAGTAAAAGGGACCCATAATGCTGTAGACTTGGTGTGTTACAATTTAGTACAAGTTGATACGTAATATTTTGCCATGGTATATTGCGTTATTCTGATGATAATTATATGGAATAGCATTCAGTGGTGCAGCTCCTTATCCTGTCCCCTTTCCTGTCTGCCCTTTCAAAATTTCTCTTCGAATTGCAGCTTTTAACCTTTTGCATGATGCTAATTTTGTAAATGTTTTGTCCATTGAGCTCTTTTGTCTGTTTTACTTGGTTTTAATGTAAACCGCTTGGTTTTCTCAAAGCGGTATATCAAATGATTAAACTCAAGCACAAAAACCGTTTGATTTACTAGGATAATCCCATGTAAGACCGAGACACCTTCCACATTGTAAATGTCACTTAGTAACTTCTATATATTTAATGTCGAATAAGCTTGATGTGCTGCTTTACACTATGATATCAAAGTGGTTGATGTTTTCATTGGGTTTCCAGCTGCTACCTGATAAACTTGTCCCATGAAGAGAATTATTTATTGTGATTTATAACCCCCTCCCCCCCCCCAAATTGAGAGAGATAGGTGGACTTACTTCATGACCCAGAAAGCAGGAGAACAAAAGAAGCCTTCAAATCCCTAGTTGCCTAGTGGGCTTAACAGCCCCCTCTTCAGCCATGAAATAGGGCTAAAAGATTAAAATCTCCCACCTCCAGTATGCCCTACCTGTTAACCATGTAGTACTGGGAGTCTGCCTGCCCCCCCCCCCCCCCCCCCTTGATGCCCCCAGCACTCTGACTTATGCCAAGGGGTCTGGCAGGTGATTGGGGGTAGGAACAATCCCTACTTGCTGCCACCCCATAGGCTGTTGACTTCAAAGTAATGCCAGCTGACCCCTAACAATATTCTTGCAGTACTACCACTAGGGCTGCCAGATTGCCAGATCACATGTCCTTATTTTGGAAACTGACTCCTCCCCCCCCCCCTCTCCGGTGGTAATACTGTGAGACTACTGCTAGAGGCCAGCTGGATCCATTTTAAAACCAACAGCCTACTGGGCTAGCAACTCATGGAGCTAAAACAAAGCCCTTTTTTCAAATGCTCATTTTTACATTTATCCCCGAATTCTATACGGTGCTCAAATTTGTGCATGTCCCCAAGACTAACAAACTTTTAACCATCAATAATTGGATGCTAACAACCAATAAATGATGTTAATTGGCACCTAATAAAATTTGCATGCTAATCTGGCTGCCTGCTATTCTATAAGGAAGGGCGTCTAACTCCCATAGCATATATCTGAAAAGGGGCATGGCCATCGGAGGGGCATGGATGTGTCAAGGGCATTCCAAGACAGTTACACACATAGGGGCCCTTTTATTAAGAAGTGTAGGCACATAAGTGTGCCCTACGTGCCTCAATTTTGAACTACTGCCCGGCTACCGGGAGGCCCGTGTAGTAATTTCATATTTTACACACATCCACTACGCGCGCCGGAAAATGTGCTAACCAGGTGGTAATCGGCGTTGTATGCACGCTGATGATTACTGCCCAGTTAACGCATGAGACTTTACCGCTAAGTCAATGGGTGGCGGTAAGGTCTCAGGCCCAAAATGGACACGCGCCAATTTTCATTTTGCTGCACATCCATTTTCGCCCCCCCCCCCCCCCAAAAAAAAAAAAAGTTTTTTTTTTGCAGGTGTGCTGAAAAGTGGACCTGTGTCACATCCAATACACGCGTCTACACCAGTGCAGGCCATTTTTTCGGCGCACCTTAGTAAAAGGACCCCATAGTTATAGAATACTGGATCAGTGCGTATTTACAGCAGGTTGCAGCAGGAGTAAGTCTGGCACCTAACACTTGGGTGTGGGAATCGGCACTAGGCGTGATTTTATAAAGGGTGCACACTCTTTACCGAATTGCGCTCAGCGCCCATTTTTGAGTACCATTAATACAAACAAAAAAAGCAACACTGGGCCTTCAAGACTGAGACAACAGGAGTCTTTTATTAACAGATGACCCGACATGGGCCGTGTTTCAGCGTTAAACAACGCCTGCCTCAGGGGTCAGGGTTTGACTGTGAAATGTGCAAGATGTGTAGGTCCAATGCCTCAATAAGGGAAGAAAATCTTCAAAACCAAGTGATTCTGTCGACACAGACAGCCGCGATGTAGGAAATAAGCTCCTGTAATAACCTTGTCTGAGGCAGGCGTTGTTTAACGCCGAAACACGGCCCGTGTCGGATCATCTGTTAATAAAAGACTCCTGTTGTCTCAGTCTTGAAGGCCCAGTGTTGCTTTTTTTGTTTGTATACTTTCTATGTATGCTGTATACCCTTTCTGGTTAGTGAGTACCATTAATAGAATTTCTCCCTTTATGCATTAATCAGTTGTTTTATATGATTTTGAATCACAAGATCTCATTAATGCCAAATTCATATAAACTTTAAAGCAAGCAGACTTTGTGCAAAGGTTTACTGTTGCAATGTGTACTTTTGTGAAGTGACTTAAAAAAAAGTGCACTTTGCGGGGAAAAAATAGCACAAAATGCCTGAATTTTGGCATTTTAGCATGTTTCCAGGCATTTTGTTATTTTTTTTAGCAAAAAGTGCACTTGTGCAAAGTCACTTCGGGGGTCTAGCTTGAATTATCTGCAGCAGGGCCCATAGGAATAAAGTGGGCCCTGCTGCAGATAAGCTAAGCTTTAGTAAAAGATCCCCTTCATTCTTTAAATACATAGGACCCAAAGAAGGCAAAGTTCAAAGCTTTTACATGGGTAAAAGCTTTTGACCGGCTCTCTGAAAATTGCCCTTCTTTAATGTAGCTAAAAGTCTTCATGTTGTTCCTTAATGTGCACATTCTTACACGCATTAGGAGAGACATTCCTGGAGAGATATTTGAGTTGATGGAGGAAATATAATACATGTAGATTACATTTTCATCTCTATATGCTTTGATTTCAGTGAAAAAAATTTCAGCAGAAAAAGCAGGTGCAAATATCTGTGGGTCCATGGTTGCTGTGTGGCAAGTTTCAAATCAACAATACATGCAGCCTACTTCCCATTTGAAACTTAGAGTAAAGGCAGTGGGTAAAAGTGTCCACCAACTTTCTCCAGTATAAGAAAGTATGAAACTTTCTATCTAAGGGGTCCTTTTACTGAGCTGCATAAGCGTTTATGCACACCCAACGTGCGCAAAAATGGAGTAAACCGCCCGACTGCCGCATGGCTCTTGCAGTAATTTCATTTTTGGCGTGCGTCTGAAAAATATTTTTTTATTTTCAGACGCGCATAATGGACATGCGGCAAGTGGCATTTGGCGTGCGTAGGTCATTACCACCTGGTTACCGTGTAAATCTTTTACCACTAGGTCAATGGCTGGTGGTAAGGTCTCAGACCCAAAAAATTGGCACACGGCAATTTTCATTTTGCTGCACGTCCATTTTTGGCAAAAATTTTAAAAAGGCCTTGTTTACAGGTGCACTAAAAAATGGATCAGCGTGCGCCCAAAACCCGCGCCCACACTACCGCAAGTCATTTTTCAGTGCACCTTTGAAAAAGGACCTGTAAAACAATTGCTTGCAATATCCAACTTTCTCCAGTTTAACTTTCCAATTTATTTGCTGATTTATTGGTTTTAACTTACTTTCAAGAAAAATATTGAACTGTTTTTTTTCTGTTCTGTCCAACGTAACTGAAGTTGGAAAGAATTATGCAAAAGTGGTGGAGAACGTCTGTCTGTTCATCTGTCTAGGTGCAAAATAACTCTTTGAAAATGTAACAGAATGGGATGAAACTTGGTGAAAGAGAAAACCTGCAAAAAAAAAAAAAAAAAAGGACACAAGTGTAAAAACGGGCCTACTTTTAACTTGAAATGACAGGTTTCTTACACGGGGCAGAGGCACAGAACTCTGGTGTTGTAGAGAACAGCACCGGAAAACACCGGCTGGAACACAGAGTCGAAATTACAAACCAATGCTCAACATGAACAGCATGCCAAATTATGGAGCCCTTTTAAAAAGCAGTGGTAAGCCCAACGCAGGCTTACCGCTCGCTTAAAGGGAAGTACTGCCGGGCTACCTCAGCAGCGCAGAGATACTTCCCACCCTCAGAACACACTACAAAAATATTTTACTTTTGAGCATTGGGGCCAAAGTGCACACAGTCTTCCAATGTAGTTTGAACTTTAAAGAAGACTGTGTACTTTCCTGGAAGAGTACGCACTAGTTCTTGATACTGCGCTCAAGTACACACTATTGGTGCATGCACGAACAGTGCAGGTGTGCGTCAATAGTACACACATGTGAGCACTTCAGGAAACAGTGCACATTGGGATCCTTTTACTAAGCTGCAGTAAAAGGGGGCCTGTGCTAGCGTCAGCACCTGTTTTTGATGTATTCTGATGCCCTCTTACCCGCAGCAGGTAAAAGGCTGGCCATTTTGGGGGAAAAGAGAACCACTTACCATGTGGCCATTTTGTGGGGGGGGGGGGGGGGGGAGCTCTAACCCGGCAGTGACCCAATTAGCACTGGGTAAGCACCGGCACTACAAAAATATAAAATATTTTTGTAGCCGCGGAAATGGCGTGCACTGGGGGTGAGAACTACCATAGCCCAGCAATAGTTCCGGATTGGTGCACTGCAAGCCTGCTGCTGCACACCAGCCCTTTAGTAAAAGGACCCCACTGCTTCCTATTTTGGAAGAGAGCACACACTTGGCAAATAGGGTGCATACCAGGGGTGTGGCTACATGGGGCCACGGGGGCATGGGCCCCCGTATATTTGGCCCTGGCCCCCCTGCCACCAACCCCTTCGACCCCCCTCCCGCCGCCAATCCTCCCCCGCCGCCGCTGCCATCAGGTACCTTTGCTGGCGGGGGTCCCCAACCCCCGCCAGCTGTTCTCTTTTCCGGCGCGGCTGCGTTGCTAATCTGCAAGGGCAGGCTACTGTTTCTGAAGCCTGCCCTTGCAGATCAGCAACGCGGCTGCGTCAGAGAAGAGGATTTCGGCTGGTGGGGGTTGGGGATCCCCGCCAGCAAAGGTATCTGATGGCGGCGGCGGGTTGGCGGCGGCGGGAAGAGGGGGTCGAAAGGGTTGGTGCCGGGGGGTCAAAGGTGGTGGTGGTGGCGGGGGGGTTAAAAATGGCGGCGGGGCTAAAGATTTTGCTCCTGAAACAAATACAAATGATAAAACCCCCAAAGAAAATTACAATTCTCAGAAACATGGGAAATAATACGACACAAAAATTTTGGAGTTGCACACACCTAATTCCAGCCTTGATCTCTAGAGTCAGGAGTGGTCCCAGAGAACTGGAGATGGGCAGATGTGCTTCCTCTCCTCAAAAATGGAACTAAGGAGGCTGGGAACTCAAGACCTCGGTGATGAGTAAATTAATGGAACTGCTCTTAAAAACAGGCGATGGTACAGTTTCTGGAATCCAGTGAATTACAGGATCTGAGGCAGCATGTCAGATGAATCTGATTAATTTCTTTAACTGAGTAACCAGAACATTAGATCAGCATGGCTTTAGATAAGGTTGAGAATAGGTGACTCACAAACAAACTGAGCATCCTTTGTATGGACCCTTAAGAGATTTACTGGGACAGAAACTGGTTGAATGAGAGGTGACAAAGGGATGTGGAGAGTGATTGAAGAGAGAACTGTGCTCACTTCTCTGGTCTTTGAAATTGTCTCAAACAGCAACAGAATTCTATTTGGAGATGGGCTCCATAATTAGATCCCCTTTCTGTGCAGTTTTCCATAATCTTGTACTTATTTATGTCAATGCAGGTAAATGTGTGTGACCTGGGGTTACTAACAACCTGAGGCTGAGGGTAAATATTCTCCTTTTATGCCCTGTCAATGGCATAAAATTAGCTCACCAAGGATTGCTCTAACCCATAAGTACATAAGTATTGCCACAGTGGGACAGACCAAAAGTCCATCAAGCCCAGCATCCTGTTTCCAACATTGGCCAATCCAGGTCACAAATACCTAGCAAGATCCCAAAAAAGTTCAATACATTTTATGCTGCTTATCCCAGAAATAAACAGTGGATTTTCCCCAAGTCAATTTAATAATGGTCTATGGACTTTTCCTTTAGGAAGCCGCACAGCCCTTTTTTAAACCCTTCTAAGCTAACCGCCTTTACCACATTCTCTGGCAATGAATTCCAGAGTTTAATTACACATTGAGTGGAGAGAAATTTTCTCTGATTTGTATTAAATTTACTACTTAGTAGCTTCATCGCATGTCCCCCAGTCCTAGTATTTTTGGAAAGAGTAAACAAATGATTCTCATCTACCCGTTCCACTCCACTCATTATTTAATAGACTTCTATCTTATCTCCCCTCAGCCGTCTTTTCTCCAAGCTGAAGAGCCTTAGCCGCTTCAGCCTTTCCTCATAGAGAAGTTGTCCCATCCCCTTTATCATTTTTGTCGCCCTTCTCTGTACCTTTTTTAATACCACTATGAGGGGCATAATCGAACGGGGGCGTCCATCTCTATGGACGTTCCGGCGAAGGGGTGGGGAAACCATAGCCCTTAGGGATGAAGGGGGCACCTACATGTGGGTACAGTGGGTTTCGGGTGGGGTTTGGAGGGCTTACATTTACCACCACAAGTGTAACAGGTGGGGGGGATGGGCCTGGGTCCGCCTGCCTGAAGTGCACTGCACCCACTAAAAACTGCTCCAGGGACCTGCATACTGCTGTGATGGAGCTGGGTATGACATTTAAGGCTGGCATAGAGGCTGGAAAAATGTTTTTTTATTTTTTTGGGGGGTGGGATGGGGTTGGTGACCACTGGGGGAGTAAGGGGAGGTCATCCCTGATTCCCTCCGGTGGTCATCTGGTCAGTTCGGGCACCTTTTCGGGCTTGGTCATAAGAAAAAAAGTAAAGTCAATCAAATGCTCGTGAGGCACGCCCTTCTTTTTTCCATTATCGGCTGAGGATGCCCATCTCTTAACCACGCCCCCGTCCTGCCTTCAATACACTGCCCACACGCCCCCGTGAACTTTGGTCGTCCCCACGATGGGAAGCAGTTGAGGATGCAAAAAGTCGGCTTTCAATTATGCTAATTTGGGCAACCTCGGGTGAAGGATGCCCATCTCCCGATTTGTGTCGGAAGATGGGCGTCCTTCCCTTTTGAAAATAAGCTAGTATATCTTTTTTGAGATGTTGCGACCAGAATTGAACACAATATTTGAGGTGCAGTTGCACCATGGACCGATACAAAGGCATTATAACATCCTCATTTTTGTTTTTCATTCCTTTCCTAATACCACCTAACATTTTATTTGCTTTCTTAGCCGCCGCAGAACACTGAGCAGAAGGTTTCAATGTATCATCATACCTTACTGTGTGCTTCAAAGTTCATAGGCATTTCAAAATGATGGGGGAGCCAAACGCAATACAATTTTCCGTCCCTAGACATAATGAAGGAACTTATGCGATATTGGGGTGCTCAGCACCCACTGGCACCCAGACAGCTTACTCCTGTGGTAAAGTTATTTGATGCCTGAACTGTTGCCCGCTACTGAAATGGTACCAGTAACAATCTTTGATAGAAGAGTAGCTGGAGAAAATGTGCATAGCTGAAAGAGTAGTGATATACGACCTTGTTCCTTTCCCGCACCCTCAGGATCCATCAACTGCAACAAGTGTTTATGTAACCCCAGAATTCACATCTCTGAATGGGGGGGGGCACTGGGGAATCTTTATGGAATAGGGCTTTGAATTGGACTTAAGCTGCTTTTGCCTGCCCTTCCGCATCTGTCCCTGGCTACTAAATCCACCTCAAATAATTAAAAAAAATTGGGGGAGCTTGGCTCTTCTTGCACATGCAGCTGTGCAAAATATTTTTTTGGGGGGGGTCTTTTACTAAAGTTTAGCTTGAGTTATCTGCAGCGGGGCCCATAGGAATAAAATGGGCCCTCTGTACTTACATATCTAAATACAGGTATATACATGTGTATATAGCAAAATCCAGTACTTATACATTCAAAGCCCCAAGTATTCCATTTTTTGTTTTGTAAAGCAAATGTTCCTGCTGGGTATGCCACCAAATACACATATTTTCCAAACGTTTCTACAGTCAATAAGCCTTGTATAAAATACTCTGTAAACTGTGAATGTCCTATTTTGGACATCCCATTTCTAACCACCTTGATGACCTATGAAGAAAAAAAAAAGATAAAAAGTACTGTTTTGACAAAGAAATAAAAAAATCCTATGTGCTTACTTAATATAAGAAGGTTGATGCAGAGGAATAAACAAGCTTATAGGCTTATGAAAAATCACTAGCACCATGACCATTAGTTTTATGAAGGAGCAGTTTTCAGTCAAATTGCCCAAAGCAAATAAACATCCTTTGGTAACCTGTCATGTTTGAAGGTTTATATGTCTGTAATGTTATGGTCACTGAGGTAAAACAGTCTGCATTTTTTTTCTCTCTGCCTCAGTCTTCTCAAGTTACCTTAAGGCCTGAGGCCTGCCCATTTTACCTACAATTAATCTTCTGCTTGTAACACTTTGTAATTTGCCATTGCAAAACCTATTAGACTCTTGTGGCTGGACCCAGGCCTAAGTGAGGCCTAGAAACAAAGAGAAACCATTGCTGCTGGTATACTGGAAGCTTCACAAGGCCTCGGTCTTAATAAATAAGGCCTGTGCCAGAAGACGGGTACTTATAGACCTTACAATGGAGGTTAAAAGATCAGGCTAAAGAAAATAGACATGATTAATGAGGACACTCAGAGACTTTCTTTTATCTTGGAGAGGAGGACTCAGGCCTTCTGTGAGCAATTAAAGATAAGATGAGAAGAGGCCATCCACTGGTTGCTCACTATTAGCCTAATTCAGAAATGAGATGCTAGCCTTCGGTTCAGTTTCATTCTTTGCTTTCCTTCTTCTGTCCCTTTGATGGAATTACTTGGGTACAAATGGGTGTAATGAGAAGAAATTGTCTTCATTATTCTGTATTTTTGATATCCATATGGAATAGTATTTTTCAGAGCTGGAAATAGACCTTTTAGAACAGGTTCTATATTTTTCAAAAGGGGTGGTCTCAGATCCTTGATATATTTTAAAGTAGAAGCATCTGATTATAGCTCACAGATTGGGATGTAAAAAATTGTACACTTATTACAAACCATATCTGCTCGCTGTTTGATGTCCAGGTGCAGATGTAACCTTGGTAATAGAGGGACATATTGTAAGAGGGCCCTCTAGCTTCTTTGAGGGTCCTTTTTTGGACCAGTGACTTGACAGTATCAATATGGGTGTCCAAAAACTAAATAATAATCTATGTCCAAAATACTTGCCAGTGTTTATAGACCAATGATTCTCCATCTAGTTTATAGGACACACTGAGCCAGATGGATTTTCAAGCTAGATACAATGAGTATGCATTAAATAAATTTTCATGCACTGCCCACATTGCATGAATCTTCCATATGTCCATTCATTGTGAATATCCTGAAAACCAGACTGACTATACTCCTTCCTGAGGTATTTTCATTGGGTCTTTGGGTCCAGAGTTTCAATGCATGCTAAAAACACTCTATTCCTGTCAATAGACCTCTTCTGCCAGGGCTTCCTTTTGGAGTAGTCATCTAGTGGTTAGCACAGTGGACTGGAAACCTGGGGAACTGAATTGATTTCTACTGTGGCTCCTTGTGATTCTGGGCAAGTCACTTAACCCTTCATTGCCCCAGGTATAAAAACATAGATTGTGAGCCCACTAGGGACAAAGAAAATACCTGCATCTAATAAATGTAAACTGCTTTGGTTGTTCCACAGAAGAGCAGCATATTTATTTATTTATTTATGTATTTATTAGGATTTATTTACCACCTTTTGAAGGAATTCACTCAAGGCTGTGTGCAGTAGGAATAAATAAAACATAAGCAATAGGCAATTACAGCAGTAAAATATTCAAATAACAAGATAAAGTATGGATAGTATACTACTTGCAATGTCAACACAATATGTAACAGAACATTTTAATTGACAGCGTATGGTATAAGCAAAGATAGAACATATAGATAGTGTGAGGAATATGAGGGTGAGAGGGAGAATGAAGGCACATGGAGGAATGAGGAGGCTCGAGAGGAAGGGAGACTGGGTAGAGAAAGGAAGGAGTCTTTTCCCCTGGGGGATTGGAGAAAAGGAAAAGACTACAATTCTCAGCAACCCCTGAGTAGGTCCCATGGTAGAAACAGGGACTTCAATCCTCAACAGCCCCCAGAGGAGGTCAGGAGAAGGGCAAGAGAAGGGAGTTGGAAAAACCTATCCCAGAAAGCCAGGATGAGGGAAGGAGTTCTGAACCTGCCCAATCAAGCAAATGGAGAGCAGCTGAGCAATGGGTGTGGAGAGGAACCTATGGACTGGCAAGGGGAAGAAAAGGGGGAGGAACTAGAGCAAGAGGAGCCGATGGAGATTGCTGCTCTGACTAAACTGGAAGGAAAGGAGGTGAAACAGGAGAGGGCTGCTCGGGAGGAGAGCCTGGTAGAAGAAGGGAAAAGGTGGCTGTCCCACGAGGGGAGCTGAGAGAACAGGTTTACCACGGAAGGGTCATGCGGGTGGTGGTCAGGGTATAATGCTGGCCTGGTTGGGGAGGGACCCTTGACACTCTCCCTAGGTTGACTTCTTTTGAAAAAGAGAGAGGAGGAGGAGTGGTGGTTTTGGGCATAACTGCTATACATGAACTGCTGGAAGTTTGAACCCTTTCTGAACTGCTGTGTTTGGGGAATTGTTTTGCATAACTGCTTACATGAACTGCTGGGGAGTTTGAACCCTTTTTGATCTACCATGTTTGGAGAATTACTTTGCATAACTGCTATACATGAACTGCTGGGAGTTTGAACCCTTCCTGAACTGCTGTGTTTGGGGAATTGTTTTGCCTAACTGCTGACATGAACTGCTGGGGAGGGTTTGAACCCTTTCTGGAGCTACTGTGTTTGGAGAATTACTTTGGATACCTGCTATACATGAACTGCTGGGAGTTTGAGCTCTTTTTGAGCTACTTTTTGTTTGAACAATTGCTTTGCATAACTGCTTTATATGAACTGCTGAGATTCTGGAACCTTTTTTTTTTGTTTTGTTTTGTTTTGAATACTCTGCTGTTGAACTGCTATCCTTCTTGAGAAATGCTGTGGTGGGAACTACCTTTGGAGGAGCAGTTGACACAAAGGGATTACAATAAAGTATAATGATCTGACCTTGTGGATTGCCATGTGCTCTTAGCAGTGGATTACAGCACACAGCTCAGCTAAGAGTCTCTCGGTGGTGGAGACCTTACAATAGGTAAGAAAGTAAGAGGAGTTATAAGGTGACTAATTTAAAGAAAGTTACACATGAGGTCAGAGAGATGATTAACATATGAATAGGTAAGAGAGTAAGTGGAGTCAAAAAAATTAGGGGGATTAATTTAAAGAAAGTTGTACATGAGGTCAGAGAGGTGATTATTATCTCAGCTAGGGTAGGAGTGGATAAACATGTCCTGCTGCATTATGTTCAGCCCATGTCACTCCTTGTGTGTGTGAGAGACTAACAAGTTAGTTACTACTTCCATTAAAGGCCTGGTTGAAAAGCCAAGCTTTCACCTGCTTTCTGAAGTAGAGATAGTCTTGTGTTAAATGGAGCCTTTCAGGGAGTCCATTCCAGAATGTGGGAGCTACTCCAGAGAAGGCCTGCTTGCGGGTATCACATCGTGTAACGTCTTTTAGAGAGGGTATAGTTAGGGATACTCCTTGGGATGACCTTAGTGTCCTTGGAGTATGTAGATGGTGGGCTTTTCCTAAAGGGCCTTGAAGATCAGACAGAGAGATTTAAATTTAGTCCTTTATTGTACTGGTAGACAGTGAAGTTTTTGCAAAAATGATGTGATGTGGTCACATTGCTTGTAACCCTCTATTAGTCTTGCTGCAACATTCTGAATCAATTGAAACTGGTGCAGACCCTTTGTGGTCAGACCAGTGTAGAGTGCACTACAGTAATCTGGACTTGATGTTATCATGGCATGCACAACTGGGATAAGATTTGCCTTTGCAGTATAATGAGAGAAGCAGCGTAGTTGTCGCAAATAATAGAAGCAGCTCTTGAAGGTTTCTTGGATTTGGGGTATCAGAGTGAGTGTTGAATCTACCTGTATTCCAAGGTCCTGACTTGTGATTTGTGGGGGAGTCCGTACTTCCCAAAAGTGATTTGATGTCAGGTATGTGTTCACTTGTGTTAGGAACCCAGAGGAGCTCAGTTTTACTTGGGTTCAGGCAAAGTTTGTTGTGTTTAGCCCATTCTTGAATTGATGTTAGACAGGTAGCCAGTTTATCCAGGGCTGTGGGTAAGTCAGGTTCAATGGGCATGAGTAGCTGCACATCATCCGCATAGTTGTAGAACTGAGTGTCAATCGACCGAATCAGCTCGGCTATTGGCTTAAGATAAATATTGAACAGAATAGGTGACAGTATCGATCCTTGTGGTACCCCACAGGTCAGTGCCCATGGTGGCGATGAGGTGCTGCCAAATATTATGGATTGTTGCCTCTCTGATAGGATCTGAACCAGGCAGTTCTGTTCCATTGAAACCTGTATCTATCAATCATGCTAGCATGATATCATGATCTACAGTGTCAAAAGCCACTGAGAAATCTAGCAGCACTAACACTAAGGCGAATCCCCTGTCTTGGTTTCTGTGAAGATCATCTAGTAGGGATACGAGGACCACGTCTGTTCCATAACTGGGTCTGATCCAGACTGACATGGATCCAGCCAGTTTTTCTGTTCTAGTCAATCACTGAGTTGAACACAGACTGTTCTATAAGTTTTCTTAGAAATGGGATGTTGGATACTGGCTAGTAACTTTCAAGTTTGTCCTAGTTTTTCTTTAGCAAAGGGTGCACCGCTGCCCTTTTTTTTTTTGCTATATAATTATGAATAGAAACATAGCCCAGAATAACACCACTTGTACAGAAAAGTGATTAAATCCATATATCATAAATAAAGAGGAAAAATCACAAAGAAAATACCAGAAACTCTGGAATCAAGGATTTAAAAACTAATGTCTATTATATGTAGGGGTCCGTTACTTAAACTAAAGAAATAAAAAAAAAAAATAGATAATTTAAGAAAAGCCTAGGTAGATGAGTGCAGACAATTCTCCAAGTAAAAATTCTGTGCCAAGGATTATTCTAATTCTTAAGGTAACCCATACTAAACTGATCAAACCTTCTTATTAGTAGCCAGGAAGCTGGATAATTGAACCGGATAGATAAAGACATACTTACTGGACGTGTACTTAACAATACATTTACAGTGAAATTTCAAAAAGAAAAGTGCGCCCAACTGGAGTACTACAGGTCTCATCCATAAAAAATCTCTTCTACGCTTTTGAGTCTCCCTCGAGACATCTGGATACATCCATATCTTAGTGTCCAAAAACAATTCCTCCTTATAGTTTTAAAAAAAAAAAGGTGCAAAACCAGGTCTCTATCAGTTTCAAAGCAAAGTCACCATCAGCATTGTAAGTTCTTTCAATTCTGAGTCAGAAATTTTGAAAAGCTGTGAAACATTTAAAGCCATAACACCCATATCAATTTGTTTTCCAGATTCCATTTTCTTTTTAATTGAAGGCAAATAATAAATTTGAATTATTGGTGGCAAAGATTCTTTTGGCAGCTTCAAAATTTCAGGCAGATATCTAATAAGCACTTCTCTAGGTAATCTTAATGGCACCTTTAGAAAGTTAATAACCTGAAGATTTAGGGCCTTAGCCTCATTTTCCAACATTTCAACTTTAAACCTTAAATTACTTTAGATTGTAAGCTCTTTAGATTGTAAGCTCTCTTGAGCAGGGACTGTCCTCCCCATGTTTAAACTTGTACAGCGCTGCGTAACCCTGGAAGCGCTATAGAAATGCTAAGTAGAAGTAGTAGAATTATCTTTTATCAAAGCCCTTTTTAATGATGTTGGTAGTTGCTATTTGAAACAGTGGAGTTCATAATTTTTGTGACAACTTCTGTGAGGCCTATACTTGCCTGCTGTACTGTCTTTGATGGGCAGGGGTCAAGGGAGCAGGTAGCTGGTCGAAGGTCTCTAAGGATTTTGTCAAGGTTCTCCTCTGTTATTGGGTTAAAATGTCCCATATGTCTGTGTCACATGGGGGCGACTTTGTGTGCTCCTGGTTAGCTGATTGAAGACTGGATGGGACTGCCTGTAAATCCTGGCGGATACTTTTAATTTTCTTGGCAAAGAATACAGCAAAATAACTGCAGTTCAGTTTTGACTGGGCAGGTTTCTTTTGTGGGGGTTGCAGTAGGCTGTTTACTATACTGAAACAGCTGCTTGGTTTGAATTGACAGCATTGAGAGAAATACTATTTTTTGGTTGTTGTTAAGGCTTGACAATACTCTGTCATGTATTTCCTACATTTAATTAAACTCTGGAATTCCTTGCCAGAGAATGTGGTTAAAGCAGCATAGCAGGGTTTAAAAAGGTTTGGGAAGGTTTCTAAAGAAAAGTCTGTTAAGCCATTATAAGATGCACTTGGGAAAATCACTGCTTAATTCTAGGATAAGAAGCATAAAATGTATTGTACTGTTTTGGGATCTTGCCAGGTACTTGTAATCTGGATTGGCCACTGTTGGAAACAGGATGCTGGGCTCAATGGACCTTCAGTCTGTTCTAGTATGGCAATACTTATGAACTTATGTACTTAGCTTGTTTTCATCCAGGTGAGATTTATGCCATCTCCTTTCCAGTTTCCGTCCTTCGCGTTTAAGGATCCAAAGCTCTAGAGAAAACCAAGGTGAGTGTTTGTGAGTGAGACATAAGACCTTTTTTAGTGGTGCCGTTTTCTCTAAGGTCTTGGCTAAGTGTGTATTCCAAATGTCAAGTTCTGACACTAGTTGTCTTTTCATCCACATGTGGATAGTCCAAGGCCTCTAGGAAATTCTCAGCAGTCTGCTTTTTTTTTTTTGTCTCTGATCTCCTTCCAAAATCTGGGAGCTGCCATTTGTTTCAGGTGGTCACTTAGGGAAAACTTAATTAGAAAATGGTCTGACTATGATAGGGGTGTTATTTCAATACTGCTATCCCAGAATTCTGGGATGTGACCCTTTTCGTGGGTTGGAGAATTGATCATCTGTGTGGATCCTAGTGCTGTCAGTGTGTCAAGGAAGGCAGCTGTGGTGATATCTGGGATTTCAATATGTAGATTGAAATTTCCCATGATCATCATCCTAGGATAATTCAGGGTCACTTGAGTAATCGGGTCCAGGAGTTCTTGCATAGATAACATGTGGTTACGAGGTGCTTGGTATACCATGTGCAGCCAGATTGGTTTCTCCTCTTCAAGCTGGATTAAAAGAGATTCTGATTCATTTAGTTGGGGAATGGTGATTCTGCGCGGTTTGATTGTATCCCAGAATCAAGACTGCTACCCACCATGATTCTTTTCCTCTAATCTTGCCAGAGCAGGCTGAATTTATATACAAATGTAGTGGTGATACTACAGCAGATGGTATAGGGCTGTGCTATTTATTTTTACTACACTTATATACCACCTACACCTACTAAGCAGTTCACACACAGGTATTTTCTCCATCTCAGTGTTATTTATACTGGGGCAATAGAAGATTAAGTAACTTGCCCAGGATCACAAGGAAATCAAACCCAGTTTCCCCAGGATCCAGAGACATCAAGATGGCCCATCCCAATGCTGGGATTGAAGGGCCAACAAGTGAGATTTTTCTTGTGGGCCCCAGCCATGTCTAAAACTAGTTCTGGCAGATGCACATTCCAAAACTGACATATTCCAATCAATAAATAGAAAATTATTTTTTCTACTTTTGTTGTCTGGTCATTTCATTTTCTCATTTTCTCATTCTATTGGTCCCAGCCTCTGGTTTCTGCTTTCCTCTGTCTTCTCTTAACTCTCTTGCCAGGGCCTCTTGGTCATTTGGCATTTCTTCTCTATCCATCTTCCCTCTGTGTTGTTATCACTCTGTTTTAGTATTTCCTGTGTCCTTGCTCCTATCCTCCCACCATGTTAAATATTCCTCTTTTCTGTGTCTGTATTCTTGCCCTATCCAGTATCACCCTTCTGTGTCCCCATCCCATCCTTTTGTGTCCATACCCCCCTCCACCTGTCTGTCATCATACCTGTGGTCCCTATCCCTCCTTTATCCAGATTTACCCTTCTATGTCCCCATCCCCCCTTATGTGTCATAATCCCCTTGTGTCCCGTTTTTTTTTTGTAAAAGTGCCCCTAGGGTGCCCGGTGGGTGTCCTGGCATGGTGAGGGGGACCAGTGCACTACGACTCCTGGCCCCTCCCACGAACAAATGCCTTGGATTTATTCTTTTTGAGCTGGGCGCTTTCATTTCTATTATCGCTGAAAAACAAAAACGCCCAGCTCACAAATTGTCGAATAAAACATGGACGTCTTTTTTTTCCCAAAATACGGTTCGGTCCGCCCCTTCACGGACCCGTTCTTGGAGATAAACGCCCATGGAGATAGACGTTTTCGTTCGATTATGCCCCTCTCAGTATTGTAAATTTGGGTGTGGTTTTTTTTTCAAGCTAAGTAAGAGCTCTTTGGGATCACAGTCACAAAAAGATTGGAAAGCACTGCATTAGAAGGAAGCATTTTGGAAGAGAAAGGTCTTCGGTCCCACTTTAAACTTCACAAATGACCCATCTAAATGGAGTGGGAAAGATGGGTGTTCTGAAGGGAAGGACAGACCATGCTAAAAACCCTGCTTCTAACAAAATCACAGCAGACATGTCTGAAAGATGGGACCAATTGATTGAGTTCAGAATCATAAAGTATGCGCTGGAGAGTAAGGTATCAATAACTATGAAACAATAAGGGTAGTCCTGAATGATGGATCTTATGTACTAATGTAAAAGTTTTGTAGGAAATCTGGTGGCACAAGTGACCAGTGGAATGCAGCAATTGACTCACATGACTGTGAGATTAAAAGTGATAGTAGTCATCAGCACAACAAAAACATCTAAAAAGTAAGGTGGAGGAGTGGCCTAGTGATTAGGGTGGTGGACTTTGGTCCTGGGGAACTGAGGAACTGAGTTCAATTCCCACTTCAGGCACAGGCAGCTCCTTGTGACTGTGGGCAAGTCACTTAACCCTCCATTGCCCCATGTAAGCCGCATTGAGCCTGCCATGAGTGGGAAAGCACAGGGTACAAATGTAACAAAAACTGTGCATTTCAAGAGCCCTGGCTAATGAATCTAAGCAACTGTGGCTGGCCAGCTAAACATGATGGCCCAAACTATGTGTAATGCAGGGGATTAGCCACAGGTAGGCCTGAGACCCCTCCTCTTTTGACTCATGCCCACCCAGCAGCCAGATCTCCCTCAAGCTGAAGAAATCTGGAATCCACTGTCCCAAGTCAGAAAAGTACGGCGGTCAGTGGCAGCACTGAGCCACTGACGCCTGTACTGTGAGCATGCTCAGTTCTCATACATGCTCTGTTTGTGTGTGAGAGCTGAGCATGTTCATGGTGCCGTCATTGGTGGCTCAAAGTGCTGTTTCTGCCATGCTTTTCCGACTTGGGACGGCAGAGTCCAGATTTCTTCAGCTAGTGGGGGTTGAGGATCCCCACCAGCTAAAGTATATTTTATTTTGGTAGGGGATAAGGGGAAGGGAAGGAAGAAGAAATGGGTGCTCACCCATGTTAAGCACTAGCCTCTTCAAAAATACCTTTCTGACAATTATTGGTACAATGTCTTCATTATAATGTAGTGAATAATGCTAAATTTGAGGCATCATTGTATTTCACAGACATAAGATATTTCTGCAGGCCCAGGGACAATCTAATTGAATCTGTTTTTGTTAAAATACACTATATCGCTAAAGCAGTGGTAGTGGAATCTAAATCTTTCCAAAGTATCAACTACTGTAAGATCCACGTGTAACAATGATAGCTGAAAATCAAAACTTGATTCTGTCTTGAGGCTTTTCCTTCTTTAAGGGGCAATCAAGTTTTGATTTTCTGCTACTATTTTTATACGTGGATCTTATAGTAGTTGATACTTTGTTAAAATACAGTAATATGCCACTGCTAGACCAGGTAACATCAGTGAATTTGGTAAAAACATTCTAATTGGCATAAAATATCATTACAGTTGTTTGCTGAAGGGCTGTGAAAACAAGGTAGACAATTATTTATATTCTGATTCAGAAATCTCTTCAAAGATCAGACTAGGAAGAATAAAGACCGACAGAGCTTATTCTTAGCAGTTAATTTGCTGCAAATAGATTCTAAAGCTTGTGATAAGATAATTTGGTCTTTCATATCAAGTCATAAACATGGAATAAGCAAATACCTATGATTACAAAGTGTTATATACATTTTTATAGCTCTTGCTACCAGTTTTCCAAATGGCTAGAAAAGACCAGTATTCAAGCCAGCAAAGTCTTTTAACACCACAGATTAGTGAGAGCTCAGCTGGAGAGCTGGTAGATGAATGAGTTCTTTGGATTCAAAGCTGGTCAAGCAATGCATCACCTTGAAAAGGGGAGTATCAAAGTTTAAGACAGAAGGATTAGAAGTGTATTCTACGGTCTTGGTCTAACTCAACAAATGGTTTGACTTTGATAAATCACCTTTTAAGAAGTTTGCCTGTTTCCCTTCAGAAGGACTTGTCCCCTGTTGAAGATCTGTTCAGTTTAAGTGAATTAATTTGGCATTCAGGAACAACTCTAAATGGAAGTTCATATAGGACTCCTTTTACTAAGTGGGGGGGACAGTGGCTGTGCCCTGAGTTGGGGGGGGGTGGGGCGGCAGCTGAGGCAGCCCTGCCCTGGGCCCAGCTCTGTTTCTTGGCAGCCCTAGTCTGGGGGTGGAGAGTGGGCATGACAGCCTGAATTTGTGCTGCTGCGTTGCCACACACTAACTGATTAGTAAGGGGGGAATTCAGGGCCTTAGGGCCTTAACATGCCTTAAGGGAATTAATGCACACTACATGCTAAGAAGCCCATTTTATACCTATGGGTTTCAAAAATTTGCACCTGGATTCTATATATGGTACCTAACAATCCACGTGGAAACCAAAGCGTATTCTATAACAATGCATATAACTTGGTTAACTAGCTAATCAGCACTGTTAATTAGATGGTTCAAGCAATTATCAGTACTAATTGGCATTAATTGAGATTTATGTGCACAACTCGCTAAGTGTATTCTAAGTTGCATAGTTGAAAATGGGGTATGGCCTGGGATGGGGCATGGGCGTTTCTGAAATCTATACACATTATTATAGAATACACCCGATCTGTGCTTAATTTAGGAGTCGGGATTTACACCAAGTAAAATGTGGCCTAAATGTATGCAACCAAATTTAGTTGTGTGACGAGCTGCTCAGGATATTCTATATACTGCTCAGAAATTTAAGTCTAGTCTATAAAATTTAGGCATACTTTAGAGAATACGCCTAGGTGTAATTCTTTTCCATGTGGATTTTTCAGGCACCATACAGAATCTAGACCTTAGCAAGCATTAATTCCACAAATGCCCACACAAAGACCCTAATGCTGCTTGATAAATCCCATATGAGCCCTTACCACCTCCAATATAGGTGGCAGTAAAGGCTCATGTGCTAAGTTTTGGTAATGGCCCATGTGCTAATGACAACATTGGCACATGGCCATTAATTTAAAAATGGAAAATCTGCCATTTTTTGGCAGTGGTAAAAATAGCCTTAGCATGCAGGAAAGACCTGCATAAAGGCATGGCAAGGCACTTTTACCACAACTTGGTAAAAGGATCCCATCATGAGATATTGCTTTCACCTACAGCATTTCCTGTGCTTAACAAAAACCATGAATGAATAAATGTTAATGAACTGATCAAATTTCTTCAACAATGCTGATGCATTAAACTTCAAAATAGTTGTAGAATACTTGATTTTACAATTCCAAGAAACAATGCTTTAGAGAAAGAGAGTTAATTATTCTGAATGATCTATGGGGTGAAAAATGTAACAGATGAGGTGTCCAAATGTGTCCTACTGATGCCTGTTAGGTTATTAGAATAGCCATATGGAATAATATTGAAATACAGCAGTATACAAGGATGACCCGGTATATATAAGTGTTTTTCTCATGGCTATTCACTGGGGATATCCTGAAAACCCAGCTGGCAATGGGTCAATATAGATCTGAGAACCATTGGATTAGACATCATCATTACTTCAAGTGTTCAAGGTCAATCTTTCCTTGTCTCAGGCTTATTCGCCTTTGAGCTTAAAGGAGATAAGCCAATTTTTAAAAAGACCTTCAGCAAAAATACAGATGATCCCCAGGCTTATAGGCCATTATCTAACCTACCTTTCTTAGGAAAGTCCATTGAGAAATTTGTCTTTCATCAATTCCTTGACTTTTGTGAGGAGTCTGATATACTTCACTGTTTTCAGTCTGGCTTTCAAGAAGGACATGGGACAGAAATGATGCCAGTCTTGATCACTAGCGACATTCAGATGACAGTTGACCAAGAGACCAGGACTCATTACTGATCCTTCTTAACCTAACACTGCTTTTGATACTGTAGACTTTTGTGCCAGTGGTTGTAATATACCGGGTTAAAAGATGTTGTCTTAATTTGGTCTACATTTGGGCTTAGTAAGATTTCTGTATGCCGATGATATACAGATTTTCTTCCTCTGAAAGGTTAAAGAGGAATCTCTTTTATGGAGGAACGTAATACCAGTGTGCAAATAATTGAACATTAAGTACGTAAGTGCATAAGAATTGCCATACTGGGACAGACCAAAGGTCCATCAAGTCCAGCATCCTGTTTCCAACAGTGGCCAATCCAGGTTACAAGAACTTGGCAAGATCCCAAAACAGTACAATACATTTTATGCTGCTTATCCTAGAAATAAGCAGTGGATTTTCCCCAAGACCATTTTAATAATGGCTTATAGACTTTTCTTTTAGGAAGCTAGTCAAATCTTTTTAAAACCCCACTAAGCTAATTGCTTTTACTACATTGTCTAGCAATGAATTCCAGAGTTTAATTACATGTTGAATGAAGAAATATTTTCTCCCATTCGTTTTACATTTACTACTTTGTACCTTCATTGCGTGCCCCCTAGTCCTAGTATTTTTGGAAAACATGGGATTTATGTTTACCCGTTTTACTCCACTCATTGTTTTATAGACCTCTATCAGATCTCCCCTCAGCCATCTTTCCTCCAAGTTGAAGAGCCCTAGCCACTTTAGCCTTCCCTTATAGGAAGACGTCCCATCCCCTTTATCATTTTCATCGCCCTTCTCTGTATCTTTTCTAATTCCACTATATCTTTTTTGAGATATGGTGATTAGAATTGCACACAATATTTGAGGTGCAGTAGCACCATGGAGAGATACAAAGGCATTTTAATGTCCTCATTTTGGTTTTTCATTCCTTTCCTAATAATACCTAACATTCTATTTGCTTTCTTAGCCACCGCTGCACATGGAGCAGAGGGTTTTAACATATCATCAACAATGATGCCTAGATCCCTTTCCTGGTCAGTGACTCCTAATGTGTAACTGTGCATTACATAGCTATCGTTTGGGTTCCTCTTTCCCACATGCATCACTTTGCACTTGCTCACATTAAACGTCATCTTCCATTCGGATGCCCAGTCTCCTAGTCTCGTACTGTAATTTTTCACAAACCTCTTGTGATTTAACAACTTTGAATAACTTTGTGTCAGCAGCAAATTTAATTACCTCACTAGTTACTTCCATCTCTAGATCATTTATAAATGTATTAAAAGCAGCAGTCCCAGCACAGAACCCTGGGGAACCCCACTATCTACTCTTCTCCATGGAGAATATGACCATTTAACCCTACTCTCCGTTTTCTATCTTTTAATTAGTTTTTAATCCAGAATAGAACACTACCTCCTATCCCATGACTCTCCAATTTCCTCTGGAGTCTTTCATGAGGTACTTTGTCAAATGCCTTTTAAAAATCCATATACGCAATATCGACTGGCTCAAACATGCGTGGGATAAGCATAAAGGAATCCTGTGCCGAAGGAATGGATCCTCAGGAGCTTAGTCAAGATCGGGAGGCGGGGCTGGTGGTTGGGAGGCGGGGATAGTGCTGGGCAGACTTATACGGTCTGGGCCAGAGCCGGTGGTTGGGAGGCGGGGCTGGTGGTTGGGAGGCGGGGATAGTGCTGGGAAGACTTATATGGTCTGTGCCCTGAAGAGCACAGGTACAAATCAAAGTAGGGTATACACAAAAAGTAGCAAATATGAGTTATCTTGTTGGGCAGACTGGATGGACCTTGCAGGTCTTTTTCTGCCGTCATCTACTATGTTACTATCCACATGTTTGTTCACCCCTTCAAAGAAATGTAATAGTTTGGTGACGCAAGAAGGGCACGAAAATGGTGAAAAGAGGACTCTGACTTCAGAGAGAGTGGTAGAGTGTTTCAGAGAGAAGGAGCTAAATAGAAAAAAATAGAGGTGCACTTAGTGCTAAGTCGAGAACAATGAACAGAAGACACTGATAAGCAATAATCCAATGCAGAATGGAGCTCGCAGATAGGACAGTACGGTGTGATAAGATTGGCTAAGTATGGAGGGGAACCCAGACGTAATGTTTTGAAAGTAATGATAAGGATTTTATGAGTGATCCTTTATTTGATAGGAAGCCAATGGTGCTCTTTTAAAGGAGGTGTCAACATGGTCGTAATGGTGTGCATGTGAGAGAATATGGATAGCAGTATTCTGTACTGTCTGTAACTTACGGAGAGAGATGTCTGGAAGACCTGCATAAATAATCAACTTGCTGCCTAAATTTAGACCGCTCCTTCTAGAATTACTCCCCAAGTGACTGACTCTGATGTCTTATGTTTGTATACACATTTGTATGTTACGTCCTCACAGTTCTAGGAATAGACAGCCTTCTGAACATTTGTTATGTGTTAGAGAAAGTGGATAATCAATATATGTAAAAATGTTTGCATATATGTAGAAACATGTGAACTAAGGGCTCAATATTCAGCCGGTAGCACTCAGCATTTTGTTGACCGCCACTGGTGTTAGTCCCGGATATTCAATGCCGGGCTCTGTCCGGGCTTCGGAATTGAATATCTGACTTTGCAGATCTAGCAAACTCATAGCTGGTTAAGGCCGATATTCAACGTTTTATCGACTATGGGTTACCACATAAAGATAGGATTGTTTTTTATCTGGTCCTGTTTATGAGTTAACACCTAACCAGCCAAGTGCCGACTCCATCCCCAGAAAGCCCCCAAAATAGCCAGTTTGCAGTTTGGAGCTAACCAGTTATTTTCAGTGGCACTAACTGGTTAAGTGCCGCTAGCCCTGAACAGGCAATTTAACCACCCAGGAGCTGTTTCTGGCTGGTTACATCACTTTGAACATTGACCTGTGTGGGTATGGGAGGTGTGACCAGAAGCGTACCAGGTTGAGGGCACCAGCGCTTAATTTAAACTTGATGGATCGCGTCAAAAATAGTCCATTTGAGGGAGCAGCCATTCCCCTGGCAACCCACCTAGCTACGCCTCTGGGTGTGACTGAATGAGTGTATGAGATAAAAAAAAGAGAGTGACAATATGAATAAAGAAGGCAATTATCAAAAAGATCTAAATAGTTACTAAAGAGTTTGTCAGCTAGATCCCCCAATTCAAAACTGTTTTAAAATAGCTACTCTAAATCTAAGTGTTCCTGAGAGCATCACTGACATATATTGAATATTGAAATATGTTGTGATAAAGTACCTGCCTTAGGCTGCCAGCAGTAGGGCTGACCCCCCCCCCCCCCCAATGTTTTACATGCACCCTTTTCCCAGACAGACCACTTCTTTAAAGCATTTAAATAACCTTTATTATCTCCACGTATAGCTCTAAGCTTAAATAGAGCAGCTTTTGCTTCTTTTAACATAGGGGCACATCACTTATTAGGACGCCTTGAGAATGGGCTCATACCACCTCTTTCCACTTCCACAGGGTTTGCAATCTTCCTCCCCCCCCCCCCCTCAAGACCAACTGAAATGTTTCATATAGTATTCCACTGAGCTCCCTCTCTAAACCTGTGCTCTGCCGAGGGCTTCACAGGTGAACAGACTAACTAAACAGGCAGCTTCCCTGCTCTTTCCTCTCTGTTACTTAAAAATGGCACCCACTACGTACAACTCAAAGAGGTAGGTTAGTCAGGCAAGGCTCCTGTACTCCTAGTCCCAGGAACAGTGTAGCCTTCCCCCAATTAATCATGCTTTGCATTTTGACTCCCAGCAACACCTGTCTCTCCAACCCAGACAGTTAACTGCTTTCATTCTTCTGAGAAGGGCTAAAACTTTCCAAGCCCTGCTCCAGTGACAAAACTTAGCCAGCTGCACAGCTCCCTTCCCATATTGTCTTACCAGACTCATGAGGAAGCTGTGGTCCACACTTCAGCAGACCTGCCAATTCTCCCACATTGAGCAGGAGACTTCCCGCTTTGGCAGGTTATCTCCCACACTCCCGTCAAAGTGGGAAATTCTCCCGCTCAGTGTAGACATTGCACCACCACACAGCCACTGCTGCTCCTTACGATGAGCAGCAGCGCTGGCAAAACACCAAACAGTAAGTGTGGGGCCGTAGCCTTTAGGCATGTGTTGTTGGCTCTGCTGGTCCTCTGCCCTGTATCGAGAAATGATGTCATTTGGGGCAGGGGACCGCGTTTCCTATTTGTTGTTTTCCTGCGTCTGCTGTTTGTCATGGGGAGAAACAGCAGTGGCCAGCCCAGGACATAAGATGCCATGTAAGAGTGGAGGGGAGGGGGTGTGGAGAAAGAAGCAGGAGATACTGAACAGAGAAGGGAGGAAAAAGAAAAGTGGGAACCTGGAATGGAAAGGGGTAGAGATAGAGAGGTGATGAGTGGAAAGATAGGAAGAGAAAGAGATATATGGATGAAAAGGGCTGGAGAAGATGCTGGGTAGAAAGATAGGGAGAAAGGGGGAGACCCTGGCTGGAAGGATGGAGAGAGAAAGAGATGATTGATGGAAGGAGGGAAAGAGGAGATATGCTGGATGGAAGGATGCAGAGGGAAGACTCTGAATGGAAGGGTAGGGAGAGAAAGAGGATGCTGGATGGAAGGATGCATAGAGAAGAGGGGAAACACTGGATGGAAGGGTAGGGATAGAGAGAAGATGCTGGATGGAAGGATATGGAAAGAGAAAATGCTGGATGAGAGATAGAGGGAAGAAGCTGGATGGAAGGGTACTGAGAGAAAAAGGGGGAGACTGGAAGAATGGGGAAGAAAGAAGATGCTGGATGGAGGGGTAGGGAAAGAAAGCGAGAGATGCAGGATGGAAATGGGGAGATGATAATGAAAGACTGTAGAATAAGAGGAGGGGGCACAAGGGAGAAAAAGGGTGAGGGAAAGATGAAACGCCTTAGGTAGATGAAGTAAAAAGAAGGAATTAAAGACTGGATAGTAATAATTAAATCTGGACAGAGAGGCAGAAAAATAACTTGAAGAAAACTGGAAGAAACAGAGAGAAATGGTAAATGGACAGGGAACCCTGGCAAGAGAGTTAAGAGAAGATTAAGGAAAGCAAAAACAAGTAAATGGGAGTAACACGATTGGTTAGAGTAAATGTCCAGACAACAAAGATAGAGAAGATAATTTTATTATTAATTTAGGATAAAGTAATGTAGATGTGTTAATAAAGATTAATAAATACAAATAAAACACAAAATAGAAAATAAGATGATACCTTTATATTAGACTAATTTTAATACATTTTTGACTAGCCTTCACAGACCAACACTTCCTTCCTCAAGTCAGGAGAGGATACTATAACAGAAGTGACCTGACCTGAGGCAGGAGGTTTGGGCCTCTGAAAGCTAATGGAAAAAGGTATTAGGCTAGTCCATTAAAAAGGTATCATCTTATTTTCCATTTTCAAGTGCCTGAACTGAACATATGACGGAAGTCTGGCATCGGCTGCTGAAGCACGCTGCCAACTGCTCAAACTGCACGGTAGGGGGCTCATGCAGTGCACCTCTTCAGCTAGTGGAGCTTGGGCATCTCCACCAGTGATTCAACCAGTGGCACAATTGTGGAGTGGGCTTAAGCTCAAAGTGTGTGGGGGGGAGGGGCAGGCCCCCATTGCGGTTATGCCCCTGGAAAGAATACTTAATAGACCTACCACCCAGGAACGCTAAGAGATCATCTCGAACTTTTCTTAACCTCCACTTCCCTAATTGCAAAGGCATAAAATACAAGGCACTGCACGCATCAACCTTTTCTTACATAAGCACGCAATTCTGGAATATACTACCACGCAACTTGAAAACAATCCACGAACTAACCAACTTCCGCAAACTACTGAAGACACATCTCTTCGATAAAATTTACTGTAAGGAGCAATACACATGAAGTCCACACTCACTATTCCAGAAATACACCAATACGTTCTTTTCTGAACTCTCATTCCCCGTAATCTCATCACACTTAAACCTTCACTCACAGAAAATGTTATACCGAATGTTCTTTTGCTAAGGTTCTATCACCCTACCAATTTCCCGTTGTCTCTTTCCATTATTCCATTGTTCTTTTCCTTGTCCTATTCCCTAACAATACCTTGACTTTGTCTCGCTTAACTTCTCACAATGTAATCCATAATTGATTGTAACAAAAATTTCCATTATTTACAATGTATTGTAAGCCACACTGAGCCCGCAAATAGGTGGGAAAATGTGGGATACAAATGCAATAAAATAAATAAATAATACATGCTGGATAGATGGTATAATAGAGTGAACTGAAACATTCCCTCTTACCCCATCTCTGCTGTCACTGGTATAAATAAAATATTTTCTGCAATGGCTGCGGAATTGAAGTGTGCCAGGGGGTGGAGCCATGAATAGAGTGGTCAGGGCTAAGGCAGAGTGCGGTGGGGCTGGGGCATGTACTAAAATCTCTCTCTCAAAAATCGAGATCCCATGGCAGCTCTGCTCCAGCCAGGTAACAACCATTCTCTTTCACTCTCACTATCAGCCTTCCTGCCCTCTCCTTGGGATCCACCTGCTGCAGGCCTCTCTGCCTCTCACAGCTCCTTGGGGAAATCCACTTTCCTTCCTGCAGGCTGTGGGTTGTGGATCCCAAGGAGGTTTAATAAGGGGATGGCATGAGCGTATCTGGCCCATTATCTTGTCGTCATATTGGTCAGAATAAAACAATAGCAAATGTGAGTTTATATTGTTTTATTAAAACTCTTTAGGTTTTACATTCTTTCTGTTAGAGGGATCGGGTGGGGTGTAAGGGGAGTTGAAGGGGTTGAGGAGCTTTTGAGGTGTCTGTGGAGGGTTATATTCAAAATGTATTTGTTAGTGCTCCAGAACTTGCTTTGTTATTTACAATTCTGTATTGTGGATTTCAGTGCTGCACTATATGCCTTCATTTTTGCTTATGGCAATGAAGATATTTCTAAATAAAAAAAAAAAACAGCAAATGTTTATGACTGCCTATGTGTGTGTTTTTCTTGACAGCTTTTTTTATTTATTTGAAAATTTCCCATATATAGATATAATCATTAAATAAATAAAAAAAAATCAGTAAAACTGCATTAAAATTATTGTAGCTAGAGGAAACAGCATTAATAAACTCTCTATATGTTGTGCTCATCTTTCTACACTTTTCTATACAATATAGTAACATACATGGCTAAATCTCAGTGAGGATATCCTGTTTCCTGATAGGTTCATCTTAACTATTGTTGTAATCTGCCTTGGGAAGCCTGGTGTTATTAAATGGAATATATTGAAATTAAATGGAAGTAAAACTAAACTCACCTTTCAATGGGGCACACGAATCACATCTCCACTTCATCTCTTTTGTAGAGGTTTACATTTTAGCTACACAAATGGATTTTTCTGTTTTGAGCATGTTTCAGGAACAAGTAGTTTTATAAGTGAAAATAATAAAAATAAATATTTGGTTTCATGCAGATCTCTCATTTGTTGAAACATAACTAAATGGGCTATAACGCAGTCTACTGGTTTTCTGATAAGTACATAAGTAATGCCACACTGGGAAAAGACCAAGGGTCCATCAAGCCCAGCGTCCCGTCCACGACAGCGGCCAATCCAGGCCAAGGGCACCTGGCAAGCTTCCCAAATGTACAAACATTCTATACATGTTATTCCTAGAATTATGGATTTTTCCCAAGTCCATTTAGTAGCGGTTTAAGGACTTGTCCTTTAGGAAACCGTCTAACCCCTTTTTAAACTCTGCCAAGCTAACCGCCTCCATCACGTTCTCCGGCAACGAATTCCAGAGTTTAATTACGCGTTGGGTGAAGAAACATTTTCTCCGATTTGTTTTAAATTTACTACACTGTAGTTTCATCGCATGCCCCCTAGTCCTAGTATTTTTGGAAGGCGTGAACAGAGACTTCACATCCACCTGTTCCACTCCACTCATTATTTTATATACCTCTATCATGTCTCCCCTCAGCAGTCTCTTCTCCAAGCTGAAAAGCCCTAGCCTCCTTAGTCTTACTTCATAGGGAATCGTCCCATCCCCGCTATC
This sequence comes from Microcaecilia unicolor, assembly GCF_901765095.1. NCBI lineage: Eukaryota > Metazoa > Chordata > Amphibia > Gymnophiona > Siphonopidae > Microcaecilia > Microcaecilia unicolor. Next base: position 2,522 of record NW_021963149.1, on the reverse strand, counting down.
ATTTTAGTCTCCCTTCGCTGCACCTTTTCCAATTCCACTATATCTTTCTTGAGATGCGGCGACCAGAATTGAACACAATACTCAAGGTGCGGTCGCACCATGGAGCGATATAACGGCATTAAACATCCTCATACCTGTTTTCCATACCTTTCCTAATAATACCCAACATTCTATTTGCTTTCCGATACTTTGGGGGTCTGACATTTTGGACTTTTAGGAGCCAAAGACATGGATGATACCAAGGCGCAGGGAGTTGGAAAGTGGAGAAAGATAAATATATAACTGGAGTGGGTTAATCCAGGATACTAGAGAGAAGTGTGGAAAGAGAAAATCTGGTCTGTTAGTAGAAGAGAACTAGGGAATGGGTAGTTCTAGAGCTGTTTTAATCTTAAAACAAGCTGTTCCATTAATTGTTCTAGTGTGGTAGAAGGATGAGAGAGGGATGGAGAAGCATTAAATAAGCTGAAAAGTGATTAGAACATGATCTGACCAGGGAACTGGGTAGCTGTCAAAGTGAGAAGTGGTAAAATTTGATGAGGGTTGAAAAAAACAAGGTCAAGGGTACTGCCCCGAGTATGAGTGGGGAAGTGAATATGCTGTGATACTTCCTCTATATACATCTGTATGCTGCACAAGCCAGCATGTTTTTAACTATAACTGAGATAAAATAATAATGACAACGAAGATACAGTGGCTGATAGTTTATTTTGATAGCACCAATATGGTGGCTGCGCAGGGGAGTTGGCTTCACCCTTTTGATGTCATGCCAGCTCCTACATAGTAACATAGTAGATAACGGCAGAAAAAGTCCTGCATGGTCCATCCAGTCTGCCCAACAAGATAAACTCATATGTGTATACCTTACCTTGATTTGTACCTGCCTTTTTCAGGGCACAGACCGTACAAGTCTGCCCAGCAGTATTTCCCGCCGCCTCCCAACTCCGGATCTGACACAGACTGTATAAGTCTGCCCTCACTATCCTCGCCTCCCAACTACCAACCTCTCTTCCCCCACCTGCTCCGCCACCCAATTTTGGCTAAGCTTCTGAGGATCCATTCCTACTGCACAGGATTCCTTTATGCTTATCCCACGCATGTTTGAATTCCGTTACTGTTTTCATTTCCACCACCTCCCGGGAGGGCATTCCAAGTCAGTGTGTAGCTAGACACTGAAGGAGAAGGACATACTACAGGAGGCTCTGTGGTTGGAGGAAGGGAGGGGAGCAAGGCCTAGCTCCCTTCCCAGCCATGAGGCAGGGCTCTGGGGAGCACTCCTCAGGGCAGGGCCCGGCTCGGGAAACGGCCGGGCCCAGCTACCAGGAGAGACGGAGAAGCAGCTCTCAGCCAGCCTGGCCCCTGGGAGAAGAGAGCGGAGTCCCCTGGACCGTGGAGCCTCGAGGTCCAGGGGGACAGTAGACCCAGCACCCCCCCATGACCCAGCGGTTACCGGGTAAGGAGCACGAAGAGCATGGGAGGGGGAGGCAGAGGGTGAGGTCCCGCAGGCCCAGAAAGTGGCAGAACAGAGGATGGAAGAGGGTCAGGAGCTTCAGCCGGTGCTGGACCCGTTGTACAGTGAGGATGAGTGGTCTGAGGAAGAGGAGGAGGAGGGGTAGGGCAGCTGGGAAGCAGCAGCCCAGATTCTTCAGCCAGAGGTATCGTGGACAGGGTGAGGAGGATTGAAGCCCTGGGGAAGGAGGTGGAAGTGCTGGGGAAAAAACTAAACAGGGCTAGAACCCTGCAGAAGTTGGCCCCAGCAGCACAGAAGAGTCTGTATGGAAAGGAAGAAGCTCGTTTGAGAAAGCAGCTTTGCCTGAAAAGAAAGGTGTTGGACTCCCTGAAGAAGGGCTCTGATAACCCTTTAAGGGAACTCTATATTACCAGGGAAAGATTTCAACCCAGGACAGTGCCAAACCAGAATCAGCCAGAGGAAACAGGAGAGTTGGTATCTGAGGATTGTTTTACAAAACACCAGGTTGCAGTAGATAATGTGGTGGGGACAAGCAGTCAAGACACTTTACAATTTATGAAGAATCTAGCAACTCAGAACCCTGCAAACCTTACCTTAGAGGCAGCTGCCAGGGAAGAGAGGGAAGGAGTTGAAGAGACCTCAGTGGTGCTGCAGAGACTATGGCTGAAAACACAATGGAGTTGGAACTCAGTCAGCCTACACATTCTGCTGTCTTTGAAACTGAGGACGGTGACTTGGGGTTTTGTGTTATTTCACAAAAAGTGCCTGCACTACCCAACACTGATGCAGGCAACAGTTTGACAGGGAAGGTGAACACTGGAAAGCAAGCTGGAAAGCATACTGACATTGGGAGTGTGGAGACACTGAACAGCAGGTCTTAGGGCTGCAGACACAGGTGAGCTTAGTTAGCTCCCTGATTGAGGCACCAGGTTTTCAGCCACAAGTGGTGGATTCAGCAGCACAGCCAGGCTCAGGGAATCCCCGGCACAGAAGGGAAGATGAGATAAACTCTGGCTCTGTAAAAACTGTAAGCAGCCTCACGCGGACCTGCTGG